>NC_086103.1:113226535-113528202 GCF_963921235.1 Mobula hypostoma | reverse complement strand
ATGCTAATCAAAAGATGTTTGAGAAGGGAATAGATAAATAGATTGAAGACTTGGCCAAGAGCTGTTTGGGATGCCAAAAAGTTCAAAATGCACCCCCACAGGTAGCGCTACACCCTTGGAACTGGCCATCTTCACCATGGCAAAGAGTACATATTGACTTTTCTGGGCGATTCATGAACTCCATGTTTCTGATTGCTGAGAATACACATTTGAAGTGGCAGCAGGTTATACCAAAGTAGTCAATCACCTCAGCAAAGACTGCCTCCACTCTGAGGACTATCGTTGCCAGAAATGGCTCACCAAAACAAATTGTGAGTGACGATGGACCACAATACATGCTTAAAGAATTCCGACTGTTCATGAAAAAAAATGGCATCAGACATTTCAATTCAGCACCTCAGTACCCAGCAATGAATTGGTTAGCTGAAAAGTTTATCTAAACCTTCAATAAGTCCATTAAAGTGATGGACAAGGAGGACATTTCTCTACAGCACAAGGTAAATAACTTCCTTTTTGTGTATCAGAACTATGTTCATGTGATGACAAATCAAACACCTGCAACGCTATTCATGAATAGGAGTCTGAGATCTCGCATAGACCTCCTGAATCCAGATCTACAGAGGGAGGTGCAAAATAAACAGTTCAGCCAAGTGAAACAGCAAGGAGCTTTGAGATTGGACAGGATGTCCCAGCATGTGATTACCGAGAAGTTAAGTGGACACCTGGCAGCACAGCATAGTAGATCACTGATGAGGTCAGATCCCAGTGATCATTACGTATCTCTCAGTAATGATGTTACTGGCAGCAATGTGACACTGGAAACTGAGTACGTTGTCTTAGACAAGACACCTACCCAACCTGATGCCACTCCACAGGTCCAGAGGCCCTATCCTGAAAGAAACAGAGCACCACCCAAAAGACTGAATCTTTAGTATAGCGAAGTTGGTTATGGACTGACATTGTGAAAGTATGTTTATTTGGAATATGGTTTATGCAAGGGAAATTGAATGTTCGTACATATACAGTCCGATGTTGCATTAATCTAAAGGGGGAGGAAACGTAATGTATGGATCTATTTCTTTTAGAGCAATGACTCCCCCCACTTAGCACTACATATTGATCTGTTTTCTGTGCTGCACTTTGATCCGTTGTCTATGCATGCGCCTTGTTCACTAACTCTCTCTCGCTGCAATGTGAATACACCAGATAAAGCCATCTCCTGTGTGCGTGCTTTTATTTAATTGATATGTAGTTGTGCACAGATGCAACAATGGTAAACCAAAATGGCTGGAATGTGCAGCAGAATTTCCAGTTATCCCATTTTTACCAGCATGGGGGTGAACTTGCCCTTGATGGGGTTTGCCTTATGTGGGGATTGAGAATTGTTGTACCATACAGGCTGAGAGCTAAAGTGTTGGAGGAGATACATGCCGGTTAACTAGGTGTAATCAAAATTTAAGTGTTGGCTCTGAGCTTTGATTGGTGGCTTGGGATAGATCAGCTGATCAAGCAGCTTGCCATGCCTTGTTTGGGATGTCAATATGTCCAGAAGATGCAAAGAGCAGTGCCTCTCCATCCCTGTGAATTCCCTGCATTGCCCAGTCAGAGGACTCCTGTGGATTTTGGCAGATCATTCATGGACACAAATTTCTTGGTAGTAGTGAGTGCAGCTACAAAGTAGCCAGAAGCATTTCCAATAGCTTCCACTACAGACTTTCGTACTGTTGATCTGTTGAGAAGCCTCTTCTCGAGGACAGCTGTTCCAGCACGTTCAGTCAGTAACAATGGACCACCATTTTGTTACAGAACAGTTTCAGTGATTCCTGAGAATTAATGAAATAAGTGCATATTATATCTGCACTGTACCACCCAGCTATAAATGGTTTGGTGGTAAGGTTTGTCCAGGTTCTAAAGAACACACTGCATGCAATATCAGCAGAGCACACCACAATGACAATGAATTATAAGTTCACCAATTTCCTCCCTGCATATCACAATGCAGGACACACCACAGCCAATAACTCATCAGCTGTACTATTCCTGGATTGTGCTTGGATCTCAGAAGGGGTATGCAGGACAAACAGCTGAGATAAATTGAGGGCTCCTCAAACAGGTTTGATTTTCACTCCTGGACAAGCAGTCCTAGCAAGGGACTACAGAGGTGATCAAAAATGGGTACTTGGAAAGATTAAGGACAGAACTGGGCCAATCTCCTGCATGGTAGAGATTGAGTCTGATGTCATTAGGAGATGCCACATTGATCAGTTGAGGACAGCAGAGTCAATTGTTAGAGAAGGAAGGTGTCCAGAGCTGTAGTCCCACTTCCTGCCGTCCCAGAGTCGACTCCTATAACCACCATGGAAGAGGCCCAAGAACCTGAGAGTTTTTCACAGCCACAAGTCTCACCTGCCAAACAGAGTAACCCCATCCCCACCCCCCTCCCACCATCAGGAAAGACATTATCCCACAACAGTAAGAAATCATCTACACCCATTAAATCATTAGGCCTGAATGGGACAATTTAAAATTTACTATACTGTGGATGTTTATATAGTAGTTGTATTATATGGTGTATAGTGTATATAAGATGATTAGATATTTGAGTTGAGATGCATTCTGTATTGAGTTAGAGTTTATAGCTAAGCAGGAAGGACTGTAGTGTATTCACTGTTTCAGTAATATTTGAGTAATAACATAAGTATAATGTTTGATTAAGCATTGTTCATACGTTTCAATAATATATTATGGGTTATATGCAAGAAGTACATAAATAGCATACTTTATTACACAACCACATAATATGTGAGCACCTTACTAAAAAAGGAAAAGAAACTAAGTAGACATAACATATACCGGCTCCTCTGTTTTTCTTTTGATTAGTTTCTGGAATTACAAAACTTTACAATGATAAGCTTAGGACAACAGCAAACTGTGAAGAAACATAAGGTAGATGAGTCTAAAAGTGTGATTAAGAAAATGGATTTGACAAAGCACTTCTGGGAAAGAGAGCAACAGTGATTTATGGACTTATGTAGAAAGTATTGAGTTTAAGCAGTTGCAAGTGAGGAGGCAAAAGGAATTTGAGGCTACAAGAAAACAGAATCAGAAGAACACAGCTGTTGAAGGATTTTTACCAGAAAGTACTGAAGAGAATGTGAGACTGTAAAAGGATGTAATAGAGTGAGAATTTTAAATGAGAGAAGTTGTAGGAAGAGAAACCAATGGAGGATGTTGGGTCTGAAATGATGGCAGAGGAAGAAACACACATTACATGTAATAAGTACTTTGCTGAGACAGCTGGAAGTTTTGTAATTTTTAAAATGGGTTTGGTCTGGCAGAAATAGCTAAGCATGATACTTTTCCAGTCTAATGTAAATGTGGGCAATGGGGTAATAGGATTGTTGTAAAAAAGGATAGAGGTTGCAATTTCGCTGCAACTGCTGTTTGTTTTAACAGGAGGCTGGCCAAGTAATATGGTTTATAAACGTGAGGGATTTGCAGATTCTGAAAATCTGAAACAAAAACAGATGGATGGCTCTTTGTCAGAACTGAGAAAGAGAGAAAGCTGCATTCTGATTCATCCAGAAGTACAGATACAATATTAGGTGTAGGGATGTAGAACGAGACAAAAAAAAACTTCGTTATACACAAGACACACAAAATGTTGGAGGAATTCAACTAGTCAGGCAGCATCTATAGAGAGGAATAAACAGACAATGTTTCAACCTGAGACTCTTCATCAAGACTGAAGAGGAAGGGGTCAAAAGCCAGAGTAAAAAGGTGGGGGGAAGGGAAGGAGGATAGCTAGAAAGTGATAGGTGGGTTGGAAATAGTAATTATACAGGTGACAGGGTGGGAATCTTCTGGTTCAGTGTTGGGAAGAAACATTTGATACTAATTTGGGTAACTAGATGAATGATAAAAGAGAATAAAATTAAATGGGAAGAGAATAAGTAAATATGGTTAGGACTCTTCACTTTATGGATGGTAAATGCCAAGAAAGACAGCATGGACTTAACTTTTATGAAAGCTTTGACACAGATCATAATATTGCTCATTAATTTTTAAATAGGCATATAGGTCCAGAAATTTTTCTCTGCTTGGGCGATCCATGTCTGCTATGTTCAAGGCCAGGAGGAATTGTTATTCTGGCATTTATTAGGTCCAGTAGATCACACACATTAGTCCTGACTTACATGTATAATTGGTAAGAGACTACACAGTAAACATTGGCTCCACAAGCTCCCACTAGTGTAAATAGGGAGAGAATCAGTAGAGGCCATAGAGAGACCTGAAAGCAGGGGAGGGACAGTCAGATATATGACCTTGGAAGATGGAGTACAATATTGGTGTGGGGAGAAGATTGCAGGAAGAGTTAACTGGGATAGTAGGGGATCATATGGAGCTGATTTCAAGGGACAAAATCTCTGAGATGGTGCAGAGACTGGAAAAGGAAAGAATGTAGTATGGGGCAGAAAATCAAGGAAAGGTGAAGAGATTTGAAGGGGCAAGGGGCTTTGGTGAGGAATGAATCGGGAGGAGACCTGGGGCGTCAGAGAGGAGAACCAGTAGATCAGGAAGATCAGAGGACTCTGTTGAGAGTGCAGCTTCCAACCAAACAAAAAATAGCTTAAGGAAGAGCAACATATTGTGCTGCTTTCCTTGTGAAATAACTTCCTAGTAGCTGCCCTGTAAAGCTAAGACTTTGGAGTATTGAAGGAGAAGAACTTAACCCTCCAGTTACGTACAGATACATATATTTTAAATTGTGCATATTTACTATAAAAATACTCAAGAGTGATCTCATCTGTGCACTATGTGCCAGACCACATCACAGTGAAAACCTAGCAGCTGCCGGGATTGGCATTTCTAATGTGCTCTTTACATTAAAAGTTTCCAACCACAACTAAACTTCAGGTTTTGAGTAAAATTCCACTTCATTGGGTACAAAAACATAATTAAAACTATTCAGTCCCAATCTATTAGGTACACCTTTGCCGTGCCACCATCTTACCCCCACATTAACCTAAGTGGTGATCAAAATCAGGAGTTGGAGTTTTCAATCTTAATTCTCAGAAAAAAAGGAATAAAAATCACATTTTACATCTAGCGCATGCCAGAAGTATGATAGAAAAAGAATATTTGGCAACAGAAGACAGTACAGATGCTGGAATCTGAAGCAAAGAAAAATGAGCTATTTGGTGCAAGTCTGTGGAGGGAAATGGAAAGTCAACTTGACACATTGAGACTCTTCATCTGAACTGAAAATTAAATTGGAGGTAACCAGTAAAAAGAGCTGAAAGAAAGGATTGGAGCAAGAGCTAACAAGCATACGTGGATCTAAGTGAGGAGGAGTGATGGCGGAGGAAAGTGTCGAAATAGTTACAGAGACTGGGAAGTGATGGGTGGAGGTGGCAAAGAGCTACAGGTGATGAAATCTGATAGGAAAGGAAAGTGGAGCATGGAATCAAATAAGGTAGGTAGGAAGAGCAGATGGGAGCAGTAAGGGGATGGAACTTAATACTTGCTTATTTTGTGTTAATTGTTTTCTGTTCTATTCAAATATTTACGGTGTAAGGGACTATATTAAACTAGTATGGCAGAAACATTTCTTTTTGAGCAGTCACTTGGGTTCAAACATGGATTTTGAGGTGGCTGATGAGACCAATGAGGGAAACCCAGACTATTCCATAGATGGGGCAAGAGGAGGCTGACAGATTAGATGAGCTAGTAATCTGTGAAGCAGTTTGCTTCTTCACTGGCACATGTTAGGCTTCTTATGCTTCCAGTGCATGGACCTGACATTCTCAATATCAACTTAAATGCTTCTACTCTACTTTGAGCTGCCATGATCAAGACATTCCCAGGAGTCATTGGGCATCTTGTACTTCTCATGCAGGTTGAGCACTTTCCTCTCTCCACTTGGCCATTTCTTCCTCTGATGGAGCTCGGAATAGAATGCCTGTCTTGGATATTGGGTGTATGTCATGTTGCCTGTAAAACAGAGCCAAATTGACTGTAATTTGAGGCTCATTGATGCCACAGTTGTCCTGGAAGAGAACAGTGATAATAATATCTTTTATACTTCTAGTGAATTTGAAGGCTTTTGCAGGGACAGCATCAGTGGTAGCTTCCAAGTACCTTGACATGGTCTAGGTCTCAAAAGCATGTAAAAGAGTAGGAAGCTTATGGTCTTCTGCTAGCTAAACCATAAGTTTCATGCCAGGTTTGAGCTCTTGTTCTTCAAATAGCTTTTTCCTCACAAAGGGAACCCATGCTCTACTAGTCAATAATAACTAACCCTTAATAATTTTATTTCAGTTTGAAATTTAATTCTGCTTTCTCAGTTGTACTTATTCAATAATGCTTGCTGTTTAGTGTATTAGATTAGATTATGA
This sequence comes from Mobula hypostoma, assembly GCF_963921235.1. Taxonomy (NCBI): domain Eukaryota; kingdom Metazoa; phylum Chordata; class Chondrichthyes; order Myliobatiformes; family Myliobatidae; genus Mobula; species Mobula hypostoma. The sequence continues at coordinate 113,521,804 of NC_086103.1, read as the reverse complement.
GGGCACACAGTCCTCTTTTATTGTCACTTAGTAATGCATGCATTAAGAAATGATACAATATTCCTCCGATGTGATATCACAGAACAGGACAGACCAAGACTGAAGAACTAACAAAAAACACATAATTATAACATATAGTTACAACAGTGCAACAATACCATAACTTGATGAAGAACAGGCCATGGGCACAGTAAAAAAGTTCAAAGTCTCTCGAATGTCCCACACCTCATGCAGACAGGAGAAGGAAGAAAACTCTCCCTGCCATGCCCGACCACAGTCTGACTCGGAGTCGTCCGAAAACTTCGAGCTCCGATCAGCCCTCCGACACCGAGTACTGAGCACCATCTCTGCCGAACGCTTCAACCCCAGCCTCAGTCACCAGCAGCAGGCAAAGCCGGGGATTTTTGGGCCTCCGCTCCAGAGATTCTCGATCACACAGTAGCAGCGGCAGCGAACCGGGCATTTCAGAAATTTCTCCAGGAGTCCCTCTGTGCCTTCTCACATTTGTCTCCATCAAATCAGCCTACTAACAAATATGATATAATTTCACCGGAGAGCTGCGCGCGCTGCGTCGCACCGCCATCTTCTCCTCCCTTTGAAAGTGCTAAGTTTATAAAGTCTTATAATAATTTTAACATTACATATATTGGATCAATTACTCCCAAGCTGTTGGAGAAGAAATTCCTGGAACTTAAGTCAAATTGTGCAAACAACATTGCCCAGTGAACGTACCTTGGAAATGTAAATAAACAAAGGTCCTTGCTGATACAAATGAAGACTGGTAGTGTCACTGGTGCTACTAAGAGTGGATTCATAGATGGGAGGTGTGTTGGAGGAATGTGAATATCTGACACTAACTAAAAGGCCTGGTCATATAAATTGATATGAATAATAATTGTCATATCAAAGCTGTTTCTTCTTGAAGGCATGTGTCATATAACTGAGCTCTAGGAAGGAGCATTTACAGAAATTTCTTTAAAAAAATGGCCTATAAGGAGCCCATATATAAAGAGGGCACATCTTATTCTGAGCTCCTTGCGTTTTTGTCCCACACCGTGCAAGAGATCTTCACTGGATTCTAGGAATTCACAGATAGCACAGATCCCGCAAAGGTTGACTGCAATCAGCTATCATCAAAGATTCTTCATAATGCCAGGCAAAGAGGGTGAAAGGTTCTTTAGGTTATCAGAATTTGAAGTGGAAATATCGTAGGAGATGGTCAACAAATGAAGCATGCCTTTCTCCCATATGGCAGCAAGAGGATAGCCACACATGGTGTTCGCTTGTAGTGAACAAAGGCGAAAAGCAAACCAGCAACCAGATTACTACACTGCGAAGTTAATTAACTAATAGGGCTTGTGTGGTGCAACTCCCAACATCCAACACTCACAAGTCTTCCTTCCTAAACTCCACCCTACACTGCAAGCACTTGGGATGCTCTTGATTTGACCCGGACTCTCCAGAGTTTTATGAGAATTACTGGAGCTCTGAGTGCTTTGGACTGACAATGCAAGAGCTGGCCTCTCTCTAGCATAAAGATTCTGCAGATGCTGGAAATCCAGAGTAACACACACAAAATGGTGGAGGAACTCAGCAGGTCAGCAGCATCTACAGAGAGGAGTAAACAGATGACATTTCAAGCCAAGACCCTTCATCAGGACTGTTGGGTGCATGAACCACAACATTAGGGCTGTACATATTCTGTTTGCTGAACTAATTAATGAGGGGTTTAGTATGTAGGCTGCTGTATTAAAGTTCTTCCAGTGTTTCTGAAGAAACAAGTATTTACAATTTAAATGAGGTTATTTGAAACTAAAGGCCAAAAAAATCACAAACCAAATAGGTTCCAGGATCATTACCTGGGATAGGAATGTGCATGAATGTTCCTTCCCATGAGCATTGATTGCCTTCTGTCTCTATGTTCACTCCTATCCCTGGCTCTTGGGTGTTTGGGCCATTGATACTTTTATAGTGCTGAAAATCCATGCATGTCTTGACCATCTGCAAGTTGTTGAGCTTCAACCATCACCCTGATCTTGATGTCAGCTCCCTTGACTCCGTCATATACTGTATGAGCTAGCCTTGCTATCACTCAATGCAAAGAAAAATTTGGGAAGGTCATAATCTAACTCAAGAATGCCAGTGCCTTAGAAGTAAACAATACCGCCACGTAAATCGTAAGACTCAGCAATGAAGAGCTTCAGTCATAAATTCATAAGCTCATTATCCACATCTGGGAGGAGAAGGATGTTCATGGAAATTGTAACCATTTTCAAGATAGGTGACATATCCACTTGGGGTTACTACGGATGTATTTCCCTGCTGTTCACCATGGGGAAAGTCATCACCAGAGTCCTCCTCAGCCAAATTCTGCCAGTGGACAAAGGGCTGCTCATATTGAGGATTCAGTCCATTCTAGGCATGAACTTCATTGTATGATAGTCCAAGCAAAACCAGTTGTTACACATGGAATCTTTCAACCTCATCAAAGTCTTTGACTTCATCAGTCAGGAAGGATAATGGAACACTCACTTTCCTATAGAAATGAATGTGCTTCACCATGGCAGGCAACCCATGATATCAACAAATGGCTCTACCACAGAAACATGCTTAGTGAAGAATGGTGTCAAGCAAGGCTGTGACATTACCTCAAAAGTTACATGTGTCCTGATACTGAGATATCAGTTCATATTCAAATAATACTTCCTGATGTGAGATGTAGGCAGAATCTCACATGGTGATGAGAGAGCTTACAGGAGTCAGATAAATTGGTCGGTTCAGTTATGTCACAACAACAACTTCGAATTTAACATCAGTAAGACCAAGGAGTTCAGAAAAGAGAAGTCAAAGGAACACACTCACGCACACACACACACACCAGTCCTCATTGAGGGGTCAGTGGTGGGAAGGGTGAGCAGCTCATGGTCCTTGGTGTCAACATCTCAGAGGATCTATCTTTGACCTGACATATTGAGGCTATCATGAAGAAAGCTGCCAGCAGCATTACTTCGTTAGGGATCTGAGGGTCTGAGGAGATTTGGTGTGTCACCAAAGACTACAGCAAATTTCTACAGAGGTACTGCAGAGGGCATTCCGACAGTTGGCATCATGGACCGGTATGCACAGGATCACAAGAGACTGCAGAGTGTAACAGATTCAGCTAGCTCCATTACAGGTACGGGCACAATGTTCAAACTTCAGTGAGGATTGATTACCAAAGTACATGGTATATGTCACCATATACAACCCAGTGGTTTATTTTCTTGCAGGCATGCTCAGTAAATCCAAGAAACATAATAGAATCAGTGAGAGACTGCACCCAAAAGGACAAACAACCTACGTGAAAAACGCAAAAAACTGTATGAATACAAAAGAAAAAAATGAAATAATAATAATAATAAATAAGCAACAAATCTCAAGAACATGAGATGAAGAGTCCTTAAAAGTGCGTCCATAGGTAATGGGAACAGTTCAGTTCAGTTCATGGGGATAACTTCACTGAATTAAGTTGATACAAGAGCCTGATGGTTGAGGGATAATAACAGTTCCTGAACCTGCTGGGGAGGGTCCTGGGGCTCCTGTACCTTCTTCCTGATGACAGCAGCAGGAAGAGAGCATGGCCTGGTGATGAGGGCCCTTGATGACGGATACTGCTTTCCTGTGAAGCGCACTGTGTAAATGTGCTTAATGTAGGAGAGGGCTTTACCCATGATATCCACTACTTTTTGTAGGATTTTCTGTTCTGGTGTTTCCATAACAGCCATGATGCAATCAGTCAATATACTCTCTACCACACATCTCAGGAAGTTTGTCAAAGTTTTAGATGTCATGACGAATCTTTGAAAACTCCTAAGGAAGTAGAGGACCTGCTGAGCTTTGTTTGCAATTGCACTAAAGTTCTGGGCCCAGGGCAGATCCTCCAAAATGATAACACCAAGGAATTTAAAGTCATTGACCCTCTTTACCTCTGATCCCCGATGAGAAATAACTCATTGACCTCCTTCTGAGGTCAATAGTCAGGCCTTTGGTTTTGCTGACATTGAGTGACAGGTTGTTGTAGTGGTACTATTCAGCCAGATTCTCAATCTCCCTCCTATATGGAATGGGACCCGCTCTTGGGGTTTCACAATTGGCCATTGTTCAGGATGCCAAGGGCTCGGCCTAAGAGCTCTACTCGCCTTTGGAGGACTGAGTTTTCGTGGCTCTGGAGACGGGTGGGTGGGGGGGTGAATGGGAAGTTGGTATCCAAGAAGATGATCGGTGTCTCGGAGGACATGGAAGATCTATAGCTGTGTGCCCAGAGACCCGAGTTCTTTGGGCACAGAGCTCGGAAAAAGCAACATAATGGACTTTTAACACATAAACCAGCGAGTTGTTTGTTACGTCTCCCCTCTCACTGTGAAACGGAGACATCTCTTTCTCCCTTTTTAGGGAGAGAGAGCGCCTGTGGTATGTTGAATGCCAGGTGAACAATGTAGTCTTTGGAGTACTGCAAGACTGTGTCTTTGCTGTTGCGTTGCTCACGTTTGAGTGCTCGGTGGCAAGTGCTGATTTTTTTTTTGCCGGTGGGGTGAGGGGGGATCATTACTTGCTACTGCTTACACATGGGAGGGACTTTGGGGTTCTAACATTTAACTGTTATTCATTCTTTGGGGGCACTCTTCTGTTTTCGTGTATGGTTGCGAAGAAAAAGCATTTCAGGATGTATATTGTATACTTTTCTCTGACATTAAATGTACCTTTGAAACCTTTGTACTCTTTGAATAAGTTGATTTATCACCACCTTTGATTTAGCTTACGACAGTGGCGTCATCAGCAAATTTACATATGGCATCGAAGCAGTGCTTAGCCTCACAGTCAAAAGTACAAAGTGAGTAGAGCAGGGGGCTAAAGGCTGATTTATACTACTGCATCAAATGGACACCGTAACCTACACAAGTGGCCTACGTGTGTTGCGAGCATTCATACCCGTGCTTGGTGTGCCTGCATCGCTCTGCAATTCGGGCACGTCACGTATGTGCACACACCTGCCCATGCAAGGCTTCATGGTCATCGTAGTTTTTCTCGGGGTAAACAAGTTTAAAGTGAACGTCTTTTTTCATAAAAGCGAAATGTGTCCTCCATAATTTCGGATGTCTGTAAAGCTTTATGGAAAGCTTTGTAGCCAGAGTTCCTTCCCTGCCCTTCAGTCGCCCAATGAGAAGCTATTGCAGCGTAGGAGGAAATGCGATGCTACCAAGCGGACCAATCACAGTTGTTGCGGTCTGCATTGCCGTGATGCTTAGTTACATTTTGGGAGAGGTGAGTGTCAGGCTACGGTGTAGGGATCTGCGTAGACTCTGTGTAGGGTTCGTGGCGACGCCATCCCTATGGCGTCGATTGGACGCAGAAGTATAAATCAGCCTTCAGCACACGGCCTTGTGGTGCACCCGTTTTGATGGAACAGATGTCGTTGTCAGTCAAGGTTGACTGATGTCTGCAAGTGATGAAATCAAGGATCCAATTGCACAAGCATGTATTGAGGCCAAGTTCTTGAAGTTTATTGATTAGTTTTGATGGGATGATGATATTGAATGCCAAGCTGTAATACATAAAGAGCATCCAGATGTATGCATTTTTGCTCTCCAGATGTTCCAGGGTTGAGTGAAGAGCCAATGAAATGGCATCTGCTGTGGACCTCTCTATCAACAAGGACATCTTCAAGTGGTGGTGCCTCGGGAATATAGTATCCATCATTAAAGACCCTTACGATTTTGATATGTCCCCTTCTCATTACTGCCAATGGAAAGGAGGCACAGGAGCCTGATGAACAATTAATATACTAACCGGTATGTTTTTGGAATTTGGGAGGAAACCTTTGCAGTCACAGGGAGAATATCCTAACAGACGGCATTGGAATTGAACGCGAGTAACTAGCGCTGTAATGGTGTTATGCTACCATGTCATCCTAGTGATAATAAATAAGATTCTGATTCTGCTTTTCATTGCAAATTGCACTGAAGGACTGATTGCAGATAGAACAGGATTACTTGAAAACCCCACAACAAGAAGTTAATTGGGACACACAGGTAGCAATACATTCTGGCCCAATTAGCCGAAGTTTCATGGAAATAGTTGAAAGGTATAAAAAATGACAAACTACCATTTAACTGAGGCACAATTTATGTATTTAAATGAAATACAGGCCAAATTATAAAACTACCAATACCTCTACAGTACGAAAAAATTGTGTATTACTTCCTAATAGTTATCAATGGTGGAATTCATCTGCCATGTTCTTTTGATTGAAAGGAAATGAACAAAGTCAGTGCAGAAACCTAGCGCAGATAATGAACTGCCTTCATACAATTCTTTAGATGATTGGATCCTCCAAATCTTCATTTTCATTGTAACATCAGAATCAGAACCAGAACCAGAATCCAAATCAGGTCTAATGTTATCGCCGTACGTTGTGAAATTTGTTAACTTTGCAACAGCAGTACAATGCTGCCGCAAATAGAAGACAAAACTGAATTACAGTATATGTATGTTAAATAGTTAATTAAGTAGTCAAAAACGTAAGTTAAAAGCAGTGAGGTGGTGTTCATGGGTTCAATGTTAATTTAGAAATCGGATGGCAGAGGAGAAATCCTGAATCACTGAGTGTGTCCCCTCAGGCTTCTGTGCCACCTTCCTGATGGTAACATTGAGATGGTACATTTAAAATGATTGTTCATTACTCCAAATTCTTCGAAATTCCTAACATGTTGAAGTAATGACTTATGAAATTATTACCATAATAACTTCGCATTTACCTAAGGCAAGGTCATCATGTTAGATGCTCTCCTAACTCTTGGCTATGAACTCTGCTTAAATGCAAGCTTCCAATTAACTCTATAATCATCAACTGATTTATTTTATCAACAGCATACCTGGCCTCACACTGTCAGAGATATTTCCGTATTAATCCATTCTCCACTCTCTCTGCAACTTAAACCTAAATGATTTTCTCTCTTTCCAATTTCTGACAATGTTAACATTAGTTCTCTTTTTGCAGAGGTGGTTTGACCTGCTGACTGTTTACAGTATATGTATCAAATTTTTGATTTCCATTTTCAAGCTTCTAGTTAAGTTGCAGTCATTATTCATTAATGTATTTAAAATGTATTCCATGTTTCATCTTTTGGCTGAATCTGAAGTTCTTTAAATATGGAAGTATCAGAATTAAATTAACTTGAATGTACATTTTTGTCTCATTTTGTTGCATCCCAGAGGAAACAGTTTCTAATTGTGAGATATTCTATCAAAGAGTCCTTGATGTGAACATGAAGTGTTAACACTTATTTCTGTTTCTTCAGATGCTACCTGGCTTGTACAGCATTTCCAGTACCTTCAGTTTTGACTTCCAATTTCCAGTATCTGCAGCTTTATATTTTGATTTTCAGTATAATAATACTGGTGGCTTTCAGAATAATCTCAATTAGGTCAGTGAAATACCCAAGACACTAAATGACTATACATTTAGTTCTATTATCCTCTTGGACTCTGTTAAATTAATCTCACAGTATCATCTCAGTTATGACTGTATTAATATATTTCATTCAGAATTACTTTACAGGCTCTCTTATTCAAGTGTTGGACTATTCACTCTCAAGTTTGAGTTCTATCAATATTAAGCACTCCATTATGTTCGCCCTGAGTACAGTTGTGATTAATTGTGCAAATTCACCACCCCAACCTCCTCCTCTACTTTTTCTAACGCATTGAAACTTTGGAATATTAAGCATCATTCCTATCCTTCCCTCAACCATATCTCTGTTACGGCCTTAACGCCAAAATTCCTGGTACAGATACATGTCCCTTATCCATAATACTGCTGGCATTAAAATACACATACCTCAACCCATACATCTCACTGTGTCTGTTACTTTACTCCTGCCTGTTCCCATTGGGCATGGCATCTACTTTTCTCTCAATCTCTCCACTTTTTGACTTGTTGGTCTGGTCCCAGTTCCTTTCCATGTTAGTTTAAACCCTTCTCATGAGCCTTTTGGTCAGGATATTGGTTCTCCTCCAGTCAAGGTGGAATCTGACCCGCTTGCACAGGTCACCCTGTCCCAGAAGAGGTTTCAGTGATCGAAAAATCTGACACTCTGCCCCCTGCGCCAATTTATCAGTCACACGCTCATCTGTTCTATCTTTCTATTCTTGCCCTGACTAGAACATGACATTGGCAGTTATCCAGGAATTACTACCTTCGAGGTTTTGATTTTCAGCCTATCATGCCTCTACTTTCTGAGGAGGCTGAAGAGAGCTGGACTATGCACAACTGTACTCACATCATTCTACATATGCTCTGTAGGGAGCATCATAACAAGCTTGATCTTTACATGGTATATAGAAATTGCACTGCGACAGACAGGAAGGCTCTACAATGAGTGGACAAAATGGTCCAATACTCACCAACAAGGACATATATACAGAAGGATGCCAGAAAAGGGCCAGCAACTTCATGAAGGATCCCACCCACTGTACTCATGAACTGTTCGCCCCACTCACATCAGGGAGAAGGTTATGTAGCATCCACACCAGGACCACCAGACTCAAAACAGTTACTTTCCCCAAGCAGTAAGGCTGATCAACACCTCCATCCACTAACCCATCCCTGCATATCCCCAACCATCACTACTTATTTCACCTTATGGACAGACACTCCTGTGCCTAGTGTCACTTTATGGGCATACAATCAATCTATCTATATAAGCTATCTTACAGTACGTATTTATATTTACTATGTTTTATTAACTATTATTGTGTTCTTTGTCTTACAATTTTTTTTTTAGTGTTGCATCGGAGCTGGTGTAACAATTGTTTCATTCTCCTTTACACTTGCTTACTGAAAATGACATTAAACAGTCTTGAATCCTCAATGCAGACTTTTTATACCAGGTAATTTCTAGTATAGATCCTCAGCTTCTCTAAAGCAGCACAGATTTGTTGATCTGATGTAGGATTTCAATCCAAAACATCAACAGTTTCTTTTCTCCCACAGATACTGCTTGACCTGATGAGTTCCTTTCACAGACTGTTCATTGACAATGCCTTGACAATGGACCATTCAATGACTTATGAATGTGTAAATTAAATGGAATAAAACTGTGCAGTGAAACAGTAAATTTTTGCTTGAGATCTAATCAATGTTTACCCAGAGTCACAGAGTCATACAGCATGCAATCAACCCTAATGAGCCCATGCTAAAATTAAGCATCCATTTGCATTGATTTCATTTTATTCTCCCCATTTCCCATTAATATTCCTGACACTAGGCTGCACAAGAAGAGTTTGAGTGGCTGATTGCCTTTGATTTGGGAATATTAAAGAAAATTAAGACATTTGCAACTCTCATTTGGACAGGTAACGTAGGTAGGAAAGGTAGAGAGCAATATGGACCAACTGTAATCAAAGTAACTAGCTCAGGTCGCCATAGGGAAGTTGGGTTAAAGATACTGTTCTCCATTCAAAGAGACTCTTTTCCATGTTGTACTCTTTTATGACTCTTAAGACTCCATGACACTTGGAGAAAGCCCAGGGTTCAAAGGGAGAATGTACAAACGCCATACATAGTTGCATCTGAACACAGCTCTCTGAAGCTGTGGGTCAGAAGCTCTACTGTGCTGTTTCCTATAATTGTTATATTAATCTATTTTGTTACATTTATAGTTATTAAAATGTATTCTAAATTGCTGAACATATGATAAAAGGCAGCAGAAGCATCTCTTGACACCACAGAAGGTGTAAATGTTTACACAGTTGTCCAAACCCTCATTCCCTCCCTGCTGATGGGGGTCTAAAATTGCTCCCTTTTCAAGCTTGCTGTTTGTGGAATAAGAATGCTCCAAATAAGATTTCTCCAGTTTTTCATGACTTTTCAAGAACTTATTCTGTCAGTTCTTGTTGCAGGCCTATGCTCCTTACACACACACACACACACACACACACACACACACAGAGTTCATGTCCAGATGCATCATGTCAACCAGCAGTACTGCTGCTATGAAGAAGTAGGTTAAGTGAGCTTGCAGGATATTGCAGAGGTTTTAAGTAGCTGCTTTGTGTTCTCCTTTTATTCCACAAAGTTGAATCTGTAAAGAAAGTGGAATGTAGGCGAGAAGTAACTTTGTAGCATAAACTTCATACATTCCAAAGATGCACAGGTTAGTAGGTTAGTTGTTCACATGGGTATAACTGGACAGCACAGACTCGTTGGGCCAGAAGGGCCAATTACCAGGTTGTATCCCTAAATAAGTAAAATTTTAAAAACTTTTTCTTAACATCCCTGTTAAAATTATTTACTTAGAGTCAAGTCATAAGCGTTGGAGCATTAAGGGGACCAGATGCAGTAACTTGCAATCTGAATAATGTTCCAATTGTCCATTCAGGTTGCTTCAGCACTGCACAATTGTGGCCACCAAAGGCCAACAACTACTTCACAGGCGTTCTGATTTCAACCCCAGCCTCCACAAACTGTCACTTTTATTTTACCGAACAGGAGAAGAAGTGGAGCTTGGAGTGGTGGCACATTTCCCACTGCTCTAAAGGCGGCCTCCCTGCCTCACACTCTGCCAGTTATCCCACTGTGGGTGGCACATCACATAGATGCACTGCAAAACACGCTTGCCTCAGTCCTTACATGAGAAACAGCACACTGGTGGTGCCAGTGACAGGTAACCAGGTTGTGGCAGTTTGACCCTAGGTAGACTGGGAGCTCAAGTTGCTGCCATCAAAGTGCTGGTAACAGTATCTAAAAGGGACCTCGAGGCACAATATCACTCCAGCAGTATTTCATTCAACAGCTACTAAGATTATTGAGGCAGTACCCCAATGGAAAGGCAGTAACTTTATTCATTACCTACGACTACGCAGCCAAATAAAGCACCCACTCAACCTTTAAGTTCACCGATGACACCACTAATCGGCTGAAACAAACAATGATAAGAAGAAAGAGACCACCTTATCTCATGGTGTTGGAACAAAGACTTTAACATCTACAAGATCAAAGAGCAAGTTGTTGACTAAAGGAAACAGTGGGGAGGGGGTGTTGGGGTGTAGGACTGGGTGAACACAACCTTGTGCTCATCAAGGGAATTGGAGCTGCTATAAAGATAGTTGGTAGCTTCAAGTCTCAAGGCACCCATGTCACCAGAAGCCTCTCCTGATCCTTCCATATTGCTGCAGTGGTCAAGAAAGCACTTCAATGTATGCGATTTCTTAGATATCGGAGAGGTTTTGGCTTGTCCATGAGGATGCTCTCAAACTTTTAAGGATGCACTAAGAAAGCATCCTGACATTGCATCCCAGCCTGTTGTTGCAACCGTACTGTTCTGGGCAAATGGAGTCTGCAGAGAGTGCTAAACACTGTCCTGTCTGTTACAGGCTTGATACTTTCTTCCATTCAGCATTCAGTCCACCTTCATGGTGTGTTGTATATCATAAGGTCAGCAGCTCTGTCAAAAATGCTTTTCACCCTGACCATTACCTTTTCTCTTTTCTAGAAGTTATAAAAGATACATTTTGATACCCTACCCTGTTTTTCAACATATCTCTACCCACCTCATTTTCCCATTGAAAACTGACTTGTATCTTTCTCTTTCCTGAGTCTGATGAAAAGTCACAGATGCAAAACATTGACTGTTTCTCTGTCCATAGATGCTGCTTGACATGCTGAGTTTTTCCAACACTTAGTTTCATTTCAAAGTCTTACTGTCCATTGTCTTCCAAGATTATTTATGCAGGCAATATTTTTACTTTTTACCTGAGGCCAGAATGAAACCTAATAATTGCACTTCAAGAATTACAATTTGAAACTAAAGATGCACGTGTTTCAAAATAACTTATGTAAAAGACAGAAGCTGTCTATAACTAGGGAACAAAAGGGAAAATGGCAGATGGCCTGGACATGAGATGGCAAAAAATGTCCATTTTATAGATTGATGCAGTCTTGCTAGATGGGATTAAGCTTTTCATGAATGTCAGTTTTTGGGAATCAATATGTCCAGAAAGTTGTAAAAGTCTATGAGATGAAAATTGTTTTGTGGACATTAATGCATTTCTCTTGATAAATAGGTTCAGTTGAAATTCTTAAAGGATCCAAGGATTATTTCAGGGTTCTTCATTCTGATGCAGCACTGAGTTTTGCTGGGTTACAAATGCTCTTGGTTACGTACCATCAGAGAGTAGTGGAAATGTTCAGATGTTTCCTGCTGTCAAACTGCTGCCAAGCAGCGAGTAATCAAACCAAGCAGTGGAGGAGGATCAGTCTAATGGGATGAAGAGGTAGTGGTGGGGAACATAGAACAAACAGAAGCTGTGTTGGCTTGGCTAGACCAATATTATATGGCTTGTGATAGAAAACAAACACTTCTGACCTTAAGGAAATTGACTTACTGGCCCAGGAACAGAAGCATTACCTAACATCGAGATTGTCTGTATGCAAATTAGACGTGCAAAAGCAGCATGGCAAATCCGATGAGGATGTGCCGCTCACATCAGGCAGCTGGCACCCTCATAGATATTTTGCTGTTGCTTGCACCACAAAAAGACCTCATGCAAAGAGTAGAGGTATTCCTATCGCCTTCGTAAAAAGACCGATTCCTGGTGCTGGTCCGATCGTGTGTCTTCAGAATCAGTTTCTGACCACAGCCGGCCCCAACCAACTTCACGCTCTCTCGCAGACACAAATACCTCTTATAACCTTCCAAGAGCAGACAGACTGTAAGATAAATTAATCTTCTAAGGCTCTATTAAGTTACTGGGGACCTCTCAAATTTCTGTCTGCTTTGCTATCTGAGCTATTTATACCGTTTTGTTCTAGAAGATGAAGGTGGAATTTGTGGCTTGAAAGAGAGCTACTGTGCTCATAGGAGCTGCTGCTTAAACATGCATTAGAGCTGTAACTGTCTAGTTGTTATTTTAAATCAGAAGGACACATATTGAACATATATCTTTAAAACCAATTTGACAACTGCTTCCTGCCTGGCTCAATTCCAGTGAGGACTTTGGAAATGAAATGTTAAATCATCTACCAGGTGTAAGCTGGTGTCGAAGCTAATGATATTATGGCAATGAAACTTTCATGCCTGGAGACATGAAGGTGTTCGTCATGCTGATTGTTACAGTTTATTTTTTGTCAATGTTGGAGGACAAGAATGCATATATTGCATATGATTATAAGATCATGGGGGAGAAGTTGATGCAGGAACAGCCATGGGAATTGTGCTGTGCAACAAATTCAACTCCATTCACCAGCATATAGACAAACAGTCAAATAACGTATCGACAGTCATTTATAATTTATCTGTTTGTTGGTTCCACACATCAGTGGTAGAGGTTCAAAGTTCAAAGTAAAACTTATTATCAGAGTACATACATGTCACCACATACAACCCTAAGATTCTTTTTCTTCGTGCATACTTAGCAAATCTATAGAACAGTAACTGTAAACTGTAAACATCAGGAACTGTTAACAGTAAATAGATGTTGTGCAATTGCAGATATAAATAAATAGCAATAAATAACGAACATGAAATAATGGTCTAACCGAGCCCTTAAATGAGTGTAGCTATCCCCTTTTGTTCAAGAGCCTGATGGTTGAGGGGTAGTAACTGTTCTTGAACCTGGTGGTGTGAGCCCTAAGGTATCTGTACCTTCTACCTGACGGCAGCAGTGAGGAAAGAGCATGGCCTGGGTGGTGAGGATCTTTCATGATGGATACTGCTTTTCTACAGCAACATTTCATGTAGATGTGCTCAATGATTAGGAGGATTTTACCCATTATATACTAGTCCAAACCCACTAATTTTTGTAGGAATTTCCACTCAAAGGCATTGATGTTCCCATTCCAGACGGTAATGCAGCTAGTCAGCACACCTTCCACCACACATCTATAGAAGTGGAGATTCTGGGCTAGACTGGAATCAATGAGGGATGCTCAACAATTGTAGCAGGGTTTGAATGCCATATCTTTCTACAAAGTTAAATCTTGCAACTTAGCGGACAGCCAAGCTTCGCCTCCAGGTGAGCTCAATGCTCACTTTGATCACCAGAACAGGTAGGAATCATTACATGCCCGATAGCTGGCTTTCCAAAGATCATTCCTGCACTTCTTGTAGCATTCTTGATCCCCAGACTTGAATGCCTCTGATCTGGTTCTCAGTAGGTTCCAGATTTCATTGTCCATCTAGGCCTTCTGATTGGGGAAAATCTGAACAATTTTGTGGGGACACACTCATCCACAGCTGTTTTAGTAAAGTCTGAAATGACCCTGGAGTAGCCATTCAGTTCTCTGATGAGTTCTTGAACACGGCCCAGTGCACTGACTCAAGGCATTCCTGTAACCATTCCTTAGCCTCCCACGACGACATCTGAGTTGTCTTGCTCTTTAGGCTCTGTCTGTATGCGGGTAGCAGGAGTACGGCCAAATGATCTGACTTACCAAGATGCGGTTTCGGGAAGGAACGATAGACGTTGCTTATCATAGTATAGCTTTGGTATGTGTTGGGACATCTGTTGTATCTGTTGTATTACGTGTTGGTGAAAATTAGGCAGGGTTTTCTTCAAATAGGCTGATTAAAGCTGCCAACTATAATTTGGGAAATGACTTGGGATGGGCTGATTCTTTTTACAGACAGCACCATAGAGCTTTGTGAGTGCTTGCTTATAATCAGCCAGTGCTGATATATAAACTGTGGTCAGGATCATGGATGAAAACTCCGGAGGCAAATAGAATGGTCTACATTTAATTGTTAGTTGCTCTAAGTCAGGGGAACAAGAAGTTGACATAATCCCAACATTTGTGCACCAATGAGAACTGACTGAAAAGCGTACGCTGCCACCTCTTTCCTTTCCTGAATTGGAGGTTCGATCCACTCGGAAAATTGTAAAACCTTCTGGTTGGATAGCTGCATCCAGCATGTTCAATGTTAATCAAGTTTCAAGGCAACAAACAACTGAGATCTGCCTCATCTGCCTCTGATACGGCAGCCTTGCTCTGAGATATTCAATATTATTTTCAGGTGACTGTACATTCACCAACAAGATGGTAGGTCGAGGAGGCCTCTTCCCTCTGCTTCTGCCTGGTTTAAATCCTGACTCTCCTGCCACCTTTTCGGTCTTGACCTTGGCATTGACCCTTGATGGTACCACGCTTAACTGCTCCATATTTAACAGTCGAACGCGAGATTTGAAGATCACTGTTGTAATTCTATAGTCTGTTGTTAAGAGGAAGTTCATATGCTGCAGATTGTAGTGAAAGTAGTTCAAAAAGGGCACATTTAAGTGGAAAACTGGTACGAGTTCCTGCAGCCTGCAGAGAGTCACCGACGGTACAATGGCATCATCTTCACTCCTTTTGGTCAACGTCATGTAAGTGCTTTCTACAGCTTTCTCGTAAGCTAGTCTGGCATATGCAGAACACATGAAAGAGGGAACAAAGTTCAAAATAGATTTACAGTCAAAGTAAGCATATGTTAACATATACTACCTTGAGATTCATTTTCTTGCAGATATTTACAGGGAAAAAGAAATACAACAGAATTTAATGAAAAACAATACATAAACAGGCAATTTCTGGCAAACAGCTACTGTACAAAAGAAGACAAACTGTGCAAATATAAATAATACTGAATACATGAGTTGAAAGTGAGTCTGTAGGTCACAGAATCATTTCAGAGTAGTGGTGAATGAAGTTGGTTCAAGACCTTAATGGTTGTAGGGTTATAACTGTTCCTGATCCTAATGGTGTGGGGCTTAGGGTTCCTGTACCCCCTGGCCGATGGCAGTAGTGAGAAGAGGGCATGGCTTGGATGCTGAGCGTCTTTGATGATGGATGCTGCTTTCTTGTGGCAGCACTCCATGTAAATGTACTCAATGGTGAGGAGGGCTTTGTCTGTGATGGACTGGGCTGTATCCATCATTTTCTGTAGCCTTTTTCATTCCTGGGCATTAGTGGTCCCATACCTGGCCATGATGCAACCAGTCAGGATCAATAGAAGTTGGTCAAAGCTTTGGTGACATGCTAATCCTATACAAACCTCTAAGTAGAGGCTCTGTCATGCCTTTCATGCCTTGCTTTCATACTGTGCACTACAGGCCATGATGCAACAGTTGTAAAGGATGAGGAATATCCCGTATCTCCAGAAGGAGAGAAGCCTGCAAGGCATATGGTGAGGAGCTAACAGGAAGGAGAATTAGCACAAATCAATGTCATGGACATGGAGATGATGTAAGTCTAGGTTATGATAAAGGATGAAAACTTAGACTGTCATTAAGGACCCTCAGCATCTAAAACATGCTCTCTTATCATTAATGCTATCAGAGAGGAGGTACAGGATTCTGAAGATGCACACTCACTGAACAGCTTCTTCCCCTCTGCCACAGTATTTCTGAATGGTCCATGAACCATTGAGTACAGAGAGGAAATTAAGAACCTGGTGGCATGGTGCGAAGACAATAACCTATCCCTCAACGTCAGCAAGACGAAGGAATTGGTTGCTGACGTCAGGAGTAGTGGATCACACGACCCTATTTACATCGGTGGTGCGCAAGTGGAACAGGTCAAAAGCTTAAAGTTCCTCCAAGTCAATATCACAAATGACCTGACTTGGTCCAACCAAGCACAGTCCACAGCCAAGAAGGCCCACAAGCGCCTTTACTTCCTGAAAAAGCTAAAGAAATTTGGCCTGTCCCCTAAAACGCTCACTAATTTTTATAGATGCACCGCAGAAAGCATTCTTCTAGGGTGCATCACAACCTGGTATGGAAGTTGTCCTGTCCAAGACCAAAAGAAGCTGCAGAAGATCGTGAACACGGCGCAGCACATCACACAAACCAATCTTCCATCCTTGGACTCACTTTATATCGCATGCTGTTGGAGCAGTGCTGCCAAGATAATCAAGGACACAACCCACCCAGCCAACACACTTTTCGTCCCTCTTCCCTCCGGGAGAAGGCTCAGGAGCTTGAAGACTCATGGCCAGATTTGAATGGACCCTGACCCAGATCTGGGCCATACCCTCCAAATATCCGGACCTGCCTCTCGATTTTTTGCACTACCTTACTTTCCCTTTTCTATTTTCTATTTCTGATTTATAATTTAAATTTTATTATTTACTATCGATTTATAATCCAGGGAGCGGGAAGCGCAGAATCAAATATCGCTGTGATGATTGTACACTCTAGTATCAATTGTTTGGCGACAATACTTTATACTTCATTGTCACCAAACAATTGATACTAGAATGTACAATCATCACAGCGATATTTGATTCTGCACTTCCCGCTCCCTGGATTATAAATCGATAGTAAATATTAAAAATTTAAATTATAAATCATAAATAGAAAATAGGAAAATGGAAAGTAAGGTAGTGCAAAAAATAACCTAGAGGCAGGTCTGTATATTTGGAGGGTACGGCCCGGATCCGGGTCAGGATCCATTCAGCAGTCTTATCACAGATGGAAAGAAGCTGTTCCCAAATCTGGCCATATGAGTCTTCAAGCTCCTGAGCCTTCTCCCAGAGGCAAGAGGGACGAAAAGTGTGTTGGCTGGATGGGTCGTGTCCTTCATTATCCTGGCAGCACTACTCAGACAGCGTGCTGTGTAAAGTGAGTCCAAGGACAGAAGATTGGTTTGTGTGATGTGCTGTGCCGTGTCCACGATCTTCTGCAGCTTCTTTCGGTCTTGGACAGGATAACTTCCATACTAGGTTGTGAAGCACCCTAGAAGGATGCTTTCTATGGTGAATCTATAAAAATTAGTGAGGGTTTTAGGGGACAGGCCAAATTTCTTTAGCTTTCTCAGGAAGTAAAGGCCCTGGTGGGCCTTCTTGGCAGTGAACTTTGCTTGGTTGGACCAAGTCAGGTCATTTGTGATATTGACCCCAAGGAACTTAAAGCTTTTGACCTGTTCCACTTGCGCACCACCAATGTAAATTGGGTTGTGAGGTCCGCTACTCCTTCTGAAGTCAACAACCAAAAGTAAAGTAACCCATGAACACTACCTTACTTCTCTTCTATTCCACTTGTCGTTCCTCTCCGCGCCTTGTGGCACATCGGGCAGCAATCTTGCCATTTCTTTCGTATTTTTTGACTGTTATTTTTATGAGGCTGAGTTGCTAGCTCAACTCAACCCAGCACAAATGGAAAGCCTGGATGGAGCCAGCCGGATTCAAACCCAGGACCACTCGCCTCGAAGTCCGATGCGGATACAACTACACCGGCTCTCTTTTACACGATTTATTTGTTATTGTAATTTATAGAAACTGCTGCCACAGTTCCAGATATAATCAGTCTACTTAATTGCTGCCACAAAACAACAAATTTCACATCATACAGTATGTCTGTGATAGTAAGCCTGATTCTATTCTGATTCTGATTCTGATTTTGATTCAATAATAGTACGAACATGAAACAATGAATGGAAGAGTTAGAAAATTCTGATACTTCATGAATTAAGACATGTAAATTGCAAAGAAAAGAAATAAGAAACGTTTGCATTCATATAATGAATTCCATTATCTCAAGATGCCTCAAAGCATTTTGCAGGCAATGAAGCAGTCAGGAAAGAACGTGAGAAATGTAGTGGTTAATTTGTGCACAGGGACATCCCACAAACAGAACAATGACCATATGTCAAATGTGCCGGATCAAATATGTCGGATGAATTAGGTCTATTAATTGGAAGTGTTCATTGAGGGATAAATATTGACCAGAACTGGTAGTCCTGGACATAATCCACTTATGACAGTTTCAAACTCGGTCAACAAAATCATTTGCAGGTTACTTCTGAAATTTAACGCAGAGCCCAGAATCAAGCACGAGCAATTCAGATTCTCCTGTCCACAGTGGAGCTGACTGCACATCAGGAGTCAGCTTTCGAAGGTATGAGCACATTCAGATCACTCCATCAGTGTTTATCACTGTTCACCAATACACCTATCTAGCTTGGTCACAAATCCAATGACAACTTTTGTTGCTCTTGTCACAGAAGTTTTACATTCACATGGAAAGGCAGACAGGGCATCACAAACACGGGAAAAATCCGCAGATGCTGGAGATCCAGGACAACACACACAAAATGCTGGAGGAACTCAGCAGGTCAGGAAAAATCTAAGGAAAAGAGTACAGTTGCCGAGACCCTTCTTCAGGACTGGAAAGGAAGGGGAGAAGTCGTGAATAAGAAGGTGCAGGAGGTGAGGAAGAAGTACAAGATGGTAGGTGATAGGTGAAATGGGGGGGGGGGTAGTGAAGAGCAGGGAAGTTGACTGGTGAAGGAAACAAAGGGCTGGAGAAGGGGGAATCTGACAGGAGAGAGAAGACTATGGAAGAAAGGGAAGGGAGAGGAGCACCAGAGGGAGGTGATGGGCAGATAAAGAGATAAGCTGAGAGAGAGAAACAGGAATGGGGAATGGTGAAGGAGAGTGGAGATGAGGGGGTGGGGGGTGTAATTACTGGAAGTTTGAGAAATCAATGTTCATACCATCAAGTTGGAGGCTACACAGACCGGAATGGAATATAAGGTGTTGTTCCTCCAACCTGAGCATCAGTTTAGCAGCTCATCTGAAAAGCACCACCTCCAGTGATGAAATACTCAGATTGGAATGAATCTTTTGTAGCCTTAAATCTGACCATTGCTGCAAGCTGTGGTCTACTTTTAAGCAACACACATCAAAGTTGCTGGTGAACGCAGCAGGCCAGGCAGCATCTGTAGGATCTCGGCCTGAAACGTCGACTGCGCCTCTTCCTAGAGATGCTGCCTGGCCTGCTGCGTTCACCAGCAACTTTGATGTGTGTTGCTTGAATTTCCAGCATCTGCAGAATTCCTGTTGTTTGCGTCTACTTTTAAGATTATTTCTTGTTATTTTAGCCAAATATAACAGTGACTCCTTCGCTTGCAGATTTGAAAACTGCTCTCTTTCTATCTTTGATATCCTTTTTTTTCCTTTTCAGGGTTCTTTTGAAGACGCTGACATGGAGTTACACGCTGACTTCGGTTTTTTGCAGAAAAGGGACCCGTTCTCAGGACCTCACGACCGGCCAATTTTCGATATGCCAAGGACGCGGCCTGGAAGACTAGGGTGCCTTCAGGGTGTCGGGTTTTCATGGCTCTGGAGACGGGCTGATTCAACGCCGGTGCTGCCGCCTGATGTGTCATGGGAGTACACGGAAGATCGAAAGCAGTGAGCTGGCTGCTGGCTGTGTGCTTAGAGACTCGAGTTCTTTGGGCACAGAGCTCGGAAAAAGTGATGCAACAGACTTTTAACACCATAGATCAGTGAGTGTTTTGTTATGTCTCCTCCCTCGATGTGAAATGGGGACACCTCTTTTTCCCTTATTAGTGAGAGAGAGAGTCCATGGTATCTTGAATTACTGAGTGAATGAGTAGTCTTTGGGATACTATAAAACCATAAGACCATAAGGTTTAGGAGCAGAAGTAGGCCATTCAGCCCATCGTGTCTGCTCCGTCATTCAATCATGGGCTGATCCACTTCATCCAGTCATCCCCACTTCCCTGCTTTCACCCCATACCCTTTGATACCCTGGCTAATCAAGAACCTATCTATCTCTATCTTAAATACACCCAATGACCTGGCCTCCACAGCTGCTCTTGGCAACAAATTCCACAGGTTTACCACCCTCTGACGAAAGTAATTTCTCCAGCATCTCAGTTCTAAAAGGACGTCCTTCAATTCTGAAGTCGTGCCCTCTTGTCCTACGATCCCCTACCATGGGAAATAACTTTGTCATATCTAGTACTGCAAGTCTATGTCTTTGCTGCATGCTTGAATGCTCAGTGGGGGGGCGGGGGTCGCCGATGTGTTTTTGCTGGTGGAGAGGGGGTCATTACTTTGCTGCTGATTATGCGTGGGGGGGTTAGGACAGGCTTTGGGGTTCTAACATTTAACTGTCATTTATTCTTTGGGGCACTCTGTTTTTGTGGATGCTTGTGAAGAAAAAGAATTTCAGGATGTATATTGTATACATTTCTCTGCCATTAAATATACCTTTTCAATCCTATTGATATAGATCCACACTATTTGGTGATATTTTATCTATAAGATATTTAAAAATATTGCTTCGGCTTGCCTAGTTACGATTATCTCCATGCAAAAGCCCAGACCACCCAGAAGTAAAGACAACAGAACATTGCGATTATGTCTACTTACACAAAGAACTGACAATTACAGCAAACATTTGAAAGAGAGAAAAGAAAACTGCTTAAAACTCAATTGATCTCACCAAGATACCAATTCAGTAACAGGTCAAGAAGTGAGGCACTTGAAGCTAAGAAGATGCTTGAATCCTTTTCCTCTAGCCTTTAGCTTTTAGGGTTTTTTTAGAGTGTTACTTAATGTTAAATAATTGAAGTAGAAAAACATTAAGAATAGTTCAGTTATAATGCTAGTGAACCTCCAAGTTAGGCCAAAGTGCAGTTTACACACATAAAGCATTTATGAGCAAAATATAACTGTTTAAATGTGTATCTACAGTACTTAAACAATGAACGTCAGAGAAAAGATTGCACTGCATGATATTATGAACCTGGGAAGTGGGTAAGTAAATGAACGATGCACATTGAAAGGTAAAAGATAAAAAAATTGTAATAATAGTGTTGAGCTCCTCTTGAATAAGCTGTGGATAAAGCTAATTTCAAGTACGTATATAAATAATATTTTTAAATCAAGTGGTATAGTTAGTTATGATTTTTTCTAATTTTGGTACAATTCCACAAACTTTATGAGGGTGATATATATACACAAAGGAATTTATTTCTCTGCTTAACTAACTTCCTCAAATATCATTTTGATTTTAAAGATAATAAAATTGAGCACTATTCTATCTTGCTCAGAATTTACTAAATAAAAACAATGCTTTCACACAACTTGGTTAATATGTTTCAATTCATATTTTATTCTTAAATTGCTTTCTTTGGCAAGCTTTTAAAGATTGATGCAGTTTTCCTGCAATAACAGCTGTGTGTGACGCTAGAAATCTGCATTGGCACCACTGCGACATTCCTGACGGGTACTGTTTGTGCTTGAGCAGGAATACAAATACTCGAGATAAGTGCTGACTTGCTACTAACAGGCTATAATGAATCTGACAGCCAGGGAGACCAGTATTTTATGTGGACAAGCTTTTAGGGTTTAAAGGGGATCTAGTCTGTTGCAGCCCCTTGGTCTGTCATGGACTAATATGTGAAGATGCCAGAAACTTGCACTGAATGACATTTTCAATTTCTTCATAACATTTACAAAGAAAGGAAAATAAGACAATAATTAGTGTGCCATCTTTGTTTTAGGTGTTAAGTTGACAGGAAGGGATGTTGCAAAATGATCAAAAGTGAATTTGTAGATATCCCTACAAGCAGAGACTTGGCAAACTTTTGAGTTGTGGGCAAATACTCGATCAGTGTAGAATTATATAATGAATTCAGATCAAGAATGACAGTAGTTCTTCAATCTCTCATCTCAAAATGTCATATTACTTTAGTAAGATGGTGTCCTGAGTAATGCAAAAATTCAGATAAACTTTGACCAGACGTCCTACATTGCAAGAATGCAATTGTCATCATCAGATTATGCTAAAACGTAAATGATAAGCCTTTTCTCAAGAAGACATTTCCTCTTTAAGTTCATAGTCAACCACGAACAAACTTAAACAGGAAAAGGGAGCAATGAAGGTGTGCACATAAATTGACAGTTTGTAGTTTTAGAGAAACTCTGTCCTCTTTATATCATTTATCCTTCAAAAACTGAGTTGCTGAGAATATAATTACAGGTATCAAAAAAGCTTCAAATATTATCTTTCATTTTGTTCATTTCAGGGGTTTATGTGCTTGTTCCTTAATGTTCAGAAAGATCAGATATTTACTGTCACCTCCTTAATGACCTGGACATATTTTAGTTATGAACCAGATGCATCAGCTATTGAGCACTATGAAGTGAAACCAAATGTAAATAGGCATTATTGATTGCAGTTCAGTTCAGGCTAGAACTCAGCTATTTCTTCACTCCATTGTGATTTTCACCCCATTTCTGCTCCTGCTTCTATCTCCTGGCTATTTTCACCAGCATATCCCACGAATGGGAGACACAAATGCTGGAATCGGTAGCAACAAATAAAATGGTGAAAGAACTCAATGGACCGGGTAGCATTGGTGGGCGGAAAGGAATCGCCAACAATGCCAGATGAAACCCTACATCAGTTCCCACAATCCTACATATCCCACAAAATAGCTGTTGTCTTCATAAGCATTTTAAAAGTTATTTGCAACATTCTTCAAATAAAATGAATAAATTCTGCATAAACGACATCTTATTACTCATACAGACCAGGACTTGATAGAGGTGTACAGGATGATAAAAGGCATAGATCGAGTGAACACCCAGATACTTTCATCCCCCAAAGGAGAAATAATTAATCCAAGGAGCCATAACTTTAAGGTGTTGGGAGGAAAGTATAGGGGAAATGTCAGAAGCAGGTTTTTTTTACAGAGAGAGTGGTGGGTGCATGGACCATGCTACCAGGGGTGGTGGGAGAGGCAAATACATTAGGGACACTTAAGAAACTCTTAGATAGGCACATGGATGAAAGAAAATTGAGGGCTTTGTGGGAGGGAAGGGTTAGATCATTCTTGTGGTGGGTTAAAAGGTTAGCACAATATTGTGGGCCAAAAGGCCTGTACTATATGTTCTATGTTCAGAATTTTAAAAAACCGGGTTAAAGATGATAATTTGGTTGAAGGTTCAGCAACAAGATAAGGAGGTCATAATTTTGGTATTACTCGCAGTTGAAATTAAAATGATATATTAAAATGTTATTAATTTCGCCTTAACTCTGCTTACATTTGTGCAACGCCCTGAGAGGAGAGGAGATCATTTTTGATGTTTTTAGTGATTTGAGAATAAATTGTCCACAAAATGGGGTCATTCTTAAATAGTGTCTATATTCTTTACTTTCAGGGTGAGGCCCATCGAAAACTACAGGAATGACATCTCATATCCTACCTGGGCAGTTGACAACTCAATGGCGTGAACAACTTTAGATAATTCCCCTCTCTGGTGGGTTGTTTTCCCTGTATAACCCCTCCCCCACCTTTTCCCACCTCTTTCTCTCTCATACCGACTTTCCAGACTTCCCATTTTTGTCCACTTTCTCTCAACTAACGCCCACTCCTTTCCCAATCCCTGACACCCAACCTCTCTACTTCCTGATTTCAACACCCACTACGCATGTAGTTCACACCCATCCCGCACTCCCTCCCTTATCTGGTTCTGGCTCCTTTTCTCCATTCCCCTAATGGTTTTCATTATCATTTCCTTTACCTATCAGAGCAGTTCTTTGAGTTCCAGCTAATTTCCCTCTGGATCTGTTGCCTATTTTCATGCATCCCTTCCCCACCTTACGCCACTTTTTTCTCTCCCTTTCTCATATGCCAATGTCTCTCAACACCATCCCGACTCCCAGCGTAACCTGCCTGTCAACTTCCATAGCTCTTCAGTCCACCACCCACCTCAGACTCCTTTCTCACTACTTCCCTTCTCATCTTTATACTGGCCATTGCCCCCTCTCCACTCTCAGTCCAGATCAGGCTTTTAACCTGATATGTTGGCAAATCCTTTCCTTCCACGAACGCCATTCATCGTTTGTTGCTGCAGGTTCCAGCATCTAGTCTTTCATGCCTCGAGTTTCTAGTAAAATATTTCAACTTGGGGTAATGCATGAAGAAACTTTATTTATATTGAACTTAATTAGTACATAAGGCAACATTGGGCAGTAAGCCAACCTTTGCCCAGTAATGCCAAATATACAAAGAAACATTTCAAAAACTTGGCCACTTTGCTTTGCATAAGATATATTTTGACCCACTTCAGTCTGAGCTTATATTGGGAATTTGTAATATAAATATTAGTAACCAATTTTTGATGCAATTTTTTTTACCAGTAATTTAATAGGGACTACAACTTCTACAGACTAGACTATTTATCAACAACTAGCTTTTATAGCATCTAATTTGTTCAATGTAATCTCCACAAATATCCAGACGTCAAAGTTAATTTAGAATATTGATGTCAGATAGCTCCCTAAACATGAATGTTTTCAAATGCCCACTGTTGGTCAGAAGCATTTAGAAAATATCAGAATAGATTTTAAAGTTACTGAAGATCCATTTATTTAAATACATGCAGTATCAGTTACAAAGTACCCTTATTACAGATTGAAAATGTAATAAATCTTCCTCAGGCCCAGAGTTTTGGGGAACGGTAATCATAAGAAAACAAGAAATTAGGAACACGAGATGGGATCCACGACACTTCAAACCTGTTTTGACATTCAATGTTCGTGGCTGACGTTCTATCTCAATGACATTTTTCACTGTATTCCCATGCCCCTTGATTTCATTAATATCCATTGTGTTTGGTGTAACACAATGACCAAGCATCCACATCCTTAGTGGTGTGGTGGACAGCAAGGAAGACTATCCAAGCTTTCAGCAGGACCCCGGACCAACTGGAAAAATGGGCTGAAAAATGGAGTTATGGAATTTCATTCCAACGAGTGTGAGGTGTTTCGCTTTAGGAGGATGAACCAGGGTAAGTGTTGTGCATTTAATATTTAAGATATATTTGATTAATCTTGTGTGTATATATATGTTTGTTGGGTTATATGTATAAATACATGAATTGCATAGTCATCATGCTACCCTGTGATACATGCACACTTTGCTTTAAATAAACTCGAAGTTAGACTCACATTTTGGACTCCCATGTCTTCCTTTGAATTAGTTGAAGTTACAAAACGTAACAGTCGGATCTACACAGTGAACGGTAGGGTACTGAGTTGTGCAGTAGAACAACAGGTTCTGGGAATACAGATCCATACTTCCTTGAAAGTAGCATCACAAGTAGGGTTGAAAAGTGAATTTTTGCCACAGTCGCCTTCATAAAGCAGAGTATTGATTACAAGAGTTGGGATGTTATGTTGAAGTTGGTGAGGCCTAATTTGGAGTATTGTGTGAAGTTCCGGTCACTTATCTAAAGGAAAGATATCAATAAGATTGATAGAGTACACAGAAAGTTACAAGGGTGTTGCCAGAACTTGAGTACCTGAGTTATGGGGAAAGGTTGAGTATGACAGAACTCTATTACCTGGAGCATAGGAGAATGAGGGGAGATTTGATAGAGGTATGCAAAATTATGAGGCATATAGATAGGGTAAATGCAAGCAAGACATTTCTACTGAGGTAGAATGAGACTAGAACTTGACATCATAGATTAAGGGTAAAATGTGGAATATTTAAGGGGAACCTGAGGAGGAATTTCTTCACTCAGAGAATGGTGTGATAGTGGAATGAGCTGACAGTAGAAGTGGTGGATGCGGGTTTGAATGCAAATTTAAGAGAAGTTTGATTGGCGCATGGATGGGAGGGGTAGGTTCTCGGTGCAAATTGATGGGAGTTGGCAGAATAAAAGTTCAGCATGGACTAGATGGTGCTGAAGAGCCTATTTCTTAGCTGTAGAGTTCTATGACTCTATGAGATGACCCAAACTTCTTGCAATATGCAAATATTATTTATTTACTTACAGAATATTTTAACAAAAGTATAGGAGTGTGAGACACAGTATGTTCCTCTATGACTCGAATCTGCCTTTGCACTGAACTGGCCTGATCAACTCTTGTACTACGAGAAGTGCGAATCCACCAGGAGATATGCTGCTCAATAGACCAGCAGATGCTACATGCAGCTTAGGTGATTGTGAGGGAAGCACTCGTGTCAGTGAAGGGAGTCTCAGGGAATTATGCAATATGATGCAAAGTGTTCAAAGTTGAGGCTGGGAGTTTTTCTGTGTATTGCACTATTAATTGGGAGCTGTTCTGTGTGAGACACCGAGATGTGACAGTGTAGACTCATTCTTGCTGTATCATTCCTGCACTGTACCAGAGTATACCTCACTTGTTTTTTTCTGTGACTGATTATGCTGTCATGAGTTTTCTCCAAAACCTCCAACCTCCACCAGCAGTGGATGACTCACAAACCACTTCTGGGCCAATTTTCCAATGGGGCAAAGTGATTTGAAAATTGGCATTAGCACCATCTAACCCCAACAAAACAATTTTATACTTAATTTGCAGATAAGATGTACAAAATTAGTCCAGTTTCTGGGCAGCCAAGTGATTAAATACTAGGATCTAATTTTAAATCTGCGGGATCTGGGATTGTCCTTCCTGGGCTGCTTCCTGAAACCTTTGTCCATCTGTACTCCTTTGTTTATAGCATTGCGAACATTATATTCCAGGAATAAGGAATGGTTTATGGATGGTCTTTATTGTTAGTACAGCTTATTGTGACAGGGCTTGTTACGAATGGGGCTTATCATGGGCAGATCTTGCTGTATCTGAGAGGTCTGTTGATGGACTTCTGCTGATAAACTTGTTGTGGGCAGACCTTGTAGTGGGTAGGACTTGCAGCAAAGGTTCAAAGGTCAAAAAGTGCATTTTATTATCAAAGTATGTATGCAGAGTACAACTTTGAGATTTGTCTTCTCCAGATAGCCATAGAATACAGAAAACCATAGGAGTAATTGAAAGAAGAACATCAATTCCCCCCACACCACATGAAAAGAAAATGAAACAAAAGCTCGCAAACACCAACTCACCCACCCCACCCTTGCACAAAACTAACAGATTACTCACATGGAGAAACAACAAGAAGAACTTCAAACCCCAACCACAGCCCAACAGTTGGCAACAAGAAAGAATGGGTGAGACTATGAAAAAAACACAGAACTGAAAAGGGCCAATATGAACTACAGTCTAATCCACAAATCTCAAAATTTCGATAACATCTCCAAAAATATCGGGACCCATCAGCCCCTCCAAGGGAAGCGACTCAAACCAACAGCCCCTCTGGGGGCAGCTAGGACTCATTGTGGGTTGGACTGAGTGTGGGAAGAGCTTGTTGTGGACAGGTTTGTAGCAAGAACTTTGTATAACAAAAGGTTATATGATGGACCATTCTATCTCCTGTCCATGTGGAAGCTGTATGAACTGATACTAAGTAAATGGAAGAAATAATAGGATATAATATAACATCTGTCAGTTACCTATTTACAAAAGCTGTTCACTGAACAATAAAGGCAGTCTTGGCCAGAAGAAATTAAAATATAGAAGAAAACATCTAAATGGAATGAGTGAAAGTAGAGAAACCAAATGTCTTTTTCTTGTCATGTGGAAGGAATAGAAGTTACTATTTTGTGAGGCTATTCTGTAACCTTCATTTTGTGAACTGTCTTGTGAACTGGATTTTCTCAGCAACACACACAAAATGCTGGAGGAACTCAGCAGGCTGGGCAGCATCGATGGAAAAAGTACAGTCGACATTTCAGGCCGATATCCTTCAGTAGGACTGGAGAAAAAAAAAAGCTGAGGAGTAGAGTTAAATGGTGGGGGAGGGGAGAGAGAATGGCTCAGGAATGGCTGGATCAAAGCCCTTCAATATGGACACAGTGAGGCCCCTACTAATAACCTGCGGTATTGTAGATCATTTCCAAATAAGTAGCTGTTTGTGAGAAGTTCTTTGATAAGATAAAACATGCAGGGTTATGAATAGGGCAGTCTGTGTCTGTGACTTAAGGTAACCTGAACCTAGTAACTGGCTGATGTAGCTAAACTGCTCTGATTCAGGGTGAACAAAGAAAGAGGCATTAATTACAAGAAGAGCAATAAAATGATGCTGCCTTGGACCAGAGCCAATGAAAAGTTGACGCATATAGTCAGATAGGCCAGAGCCAACATGATCAAAACAGAACATATTGAACTGATAAGAAGAAGAATAAGAACGAGGGGCTGCAGGTAGAATTCCTGTGACTAGCTATCACAAAGAAGACCCCGCTGCCAGGGGCAGGAAGAAGGGTTAATTGTTTGGCCAACGGGAGATCCCCTCTTTCTGTGTTATAAGTTGGAGAGGTTGAGTGAGTATTGTTACAATGGGCACAATGGCATTCAACACTTAAATTGTTGGCCTGGAGTCAACATAGTTATGTTGATATTTATGTAGAGACAATAAAGTGCAAGCTTTGAATTAATTAAGAGCTGTACAGTGAGTTGCCCAACCTAGATCAGTTAATCAACAGTAGCACTCCAAGCCAGGTATATTAAAAAAGTACATAAACTTTTAGCTGTTCTTTTTTCCTTCTCTAAAAGCTAGCTGTTCACTCTTTAATCTTGGGTGTAAACATTTTGCAGTCCCCCAGGTTAAGAACATGTATGTGCTTCACTCCTATCAACTTGTCATATAGAGTGGCAGCTTTAAATGACTATCACTTAAGTGTATGTGTACATGTCTAATTCTAATAAGAATAACACCCGATGCAGAGATAATCATTCAAAGGATCCTTATAACCACCATGGTTGGAACAGCATTTCTTTGCAATTGTAGCTACTGCCTTTACACAGTCACAACACAGTACCTGATGCCTTGCTTGTCCATGGGATCCAGGCCTGACACCATGGGAGGCTATAAGCTGGATAATATTTGAAATCTGGGTCTATTATCATTTGGCTACTGAGGACCCAGCCAGGTGGACCCAGGTGGACCTTGAAAATACTAGAACATTGAAAAAGAAGGGCAGAACGGGGTACTTCACCCTAATGTCTGCTCCAACATCCAATCTGCTGATTGTAGATTGAACCCACATTTTAACTCCTTGTCCATGCCATTTCCTCATAGCTATCAATTCCCCAATCCTTCAAATATTTATCCTCTTCCTTTTTAAACACCTTTACTGATCTAAGCCAAGTGGTTAAGGTGTTTGTCTAGTGATCTGAAGGTCGCTAGTTTGAGCCTCAGTTGTGGCAGCGTGTTTGTGTCCTTGAGGAAGGCACTTAACCACACATTGCTCTAGTGTCTTTGCGAGGAGTTGCGCCCCACACAACTTCCAATCTGCACCTTGTGAGGCATGAAAATGCCAGACACAGGCCTCTCATGGTCTGAGTCGACGTTCCCTCCCCCTCCCCCTCCCACTGATCTAAACTTCACAATGCAGATCCACCACCTGGTCTGCCATTCAATGGGCTCTGAGCAACTGGGAATGGCAGAGGCTAGACCCAAGATCTGAGCTCCAGCATTAGGTAGATGCAGTTAACACTGAGAACACAACTAGTGTCAGTTCTTCCACAGAGACTGGACAAATAGTGTGGAGAGTTCTTAACCCAAGCCTTGAACTACAGACTCCACAGCATTCTTCCCAGTAACCATGTGGCACTGAGCCCCAGTGTCAGCAGATGGGTAACAGCACTGGCCACGCCCTTTAAAGAGCTGAGATTGTGTATTGCTGAGAAATGCCAGAGGGGCTGGGGTCTGCAACAGGGTGGAGGAAGGACAGGTATGGCATCAGCGCTGGAACTACAGTGGTTCCAGGAATTACTTCAATGGGAATGACTGAACATTGGTAGTTTTAGCTGAATGCTATGCTCTTGAAAGAAACTGTATCCTTGAAGCACAAGAGGTAAGAATCCAAATCAAATTGTTCAAAATTAACTATTCCTAATGGATAGCAATAGTGCAGTGCTAGAGGACTCCAGCAATTGGAATCATCTTTCCTCTGCAGCATAATCTGACTGAAGACAATATGACAAGTGATATGGCCTTTAACAGGCTAAAATTATAAACGCATCTTATGCAGTTATCGCATTTGAAGAATAGACACTCTTTCAATAGCCTCTATAGTGTATTGCCATCCTGAGTGAAGATAATTCAATGATTACTTTGTCAATCAAACTTGGTGAATGCACTACAATAAGTGACTGAGGTTGATTTAATGCACATAATTTTTAAGAAACAATCTTACACTCACTGCATTTTCTGTAGAAATTACTCTGCTTTTATAGGGAGAAGATGGTGCAGTTTCTGTTTACTCTGCTCTTTAAGTAGTCTCCCCTTTCTGAGTAAATTGAGGTTTCTGCACAATGAGCTATTTTGTTCGGAGTTTTATATCATCCACCCCTTCCTCTAACTCTGCATTATAGCAAACAGACATTGCTCTTACTACTTACATGAAACCATCCACATATTTGCAAATCACAGGCACTGAGCATATTGGGAAATGGAGGTATTATATTCTGATTGACAAGGTAGCCAAAATATCAGTAAAGTTCACTCAGAATTGGAGATTTGCATTTAAGTTAACATTGTAACACGTTAAGCTCTCATACCACTTTTAATAAGAACTGTGCCACAAGATAGTCAAGTCATGATCGTAAGGGCAGTGCAACTTAAAGGATGATTTACAAGTGCATTGTGGATAAAATTGGAGCTAACTTCTTTGCCTCTATTTTCCTCCTAACTGAGACCCCATGTAAACTTCCTGCATAATTTATTCTTATCTTCATCAAACAACAATTAATGGCAATATGAACGTTTAACCAGTCATGAGAGGACATTTAGCCTTGAATTTTTTAAATATTACTAAATACTACCCTAAGATAAAAAAAACAGGGGATTTCAATTTTTGCAGTGTGGTTCAAACCTCTTAGAGAGATAATTTTTCTTTTTTAAATTCAGCAGCTCAATAATGCCAGAGAGAGGCCAAGCAATGTTTTACAATTGGGTAGAATTGAAAACAGAGAGGCAAAGCCATGACAGAACTGGCAAACTGAGAGGACACTGTGGGTGTGTGAGTGTGAAAGTGTTTGTGGGATCAGGAGGTTCTCTCATCTCATGAAAATTAGCAGTGCACTAACCTGGATCATCCAACAGATTTGGCTATTCTGTTCATTCTCATCCTCCAAGAGGACCACAAGCTTATTGTGGTTCGAGGCTTGCATGCCTCAGAGACCTAGAGAGCTATGCTGGCTGCAGTCAGGGATTTATGCTTTGGCTTTTGGTAGGGTCATCCATGGCAAAAAGGTCAAAGGGTAGGGGACAGTGGTTCTCCAGGTTTGGGGGTTCAGCTCAGGGCGAACAATCCTGCTCGGTAAAACAAAATTGTTAGGGAAAAAGTAATGAAGAATCCTTCTACATCTGACTGCAACGGTATTCCTAAGTCTCCACCCGGGACTTGCATGACTGACAGTAGTGAAAACCGAGAGGAAGCTCCCTGAACACTGCTAGATATTGCTGCCCTGAACTCCAGCGACATAGCTGGAAGACCTGTTCACCGCCATTGGAGTTGTACACCGGTAAAAAGAAGGCACAGACCTCTAATTTACATTTATTAAGGGCTTTCTGCTGTTCTGGCTGGACATTGGTTCAGTGTTTCCAACTTATTCACTACGAGTCCATATAATGATAGGAATGGAATGGTAAAGATCACATTATAATTATTGACCCTTTTATTCTTAAACCTATGAAATCCAGGTTGGTACCTATCATTCTGAGGCAATAGATTACAATATTCAGAATTGAGACACAAAAGATTGAAGATGCTGGAATATGGTGCAAAAAATCCTGCTGGAAGAACTCAGAAGATAAAGCGGCATCTGAGGAGGAAATAGAATGTTCAGGGTTTGGGGTCAAGACCCTGCATAAGAACATGCCTTTATTTTTGACAGTTTCAGGAACTGTTATGGAACGCTGCTACTATTTTACACTTAGCAACTGCAGTTAGACCATAAGACTAAATTAGTTTGGCAGGGGGTTGGAAACCAGAGTCATAGGTCAGAGGATGGGGCAGTCTGTGTACAGGTCGATGAAGCATGTAGAAAGTCTGTAAGGAAGGATAGGCAGTTGAAAGGGCAAAGTTGCAGTTACTGGGATGGGTCAAAGTGTATATATTTTAATGCAAAAGGTATCAGGAATAAGGGTGCTGAACTTAGAGCATGGGTCAGTACATTGAACTATGATGAGGCCATTATGGAGACTTAGCTGTCACAAGGGAATAGATGCTGGATGCTTTGGGTTCAAAAAAAAATGGAGGCAAAAGAGCTTTGCTAATCAGGGAAAATATCACAGTTGTAGAAAGGAGGATGTCATGGTGGGATTGTCCATTGAGTCAGTGTGTGTGAAAGTCAGAAGCAGGAAGGGAGCAACCACTCTACTAGGAGTATTCTATAGACCCCCCCCCCCCCCATAGCAACACTGAGGAACAGATCAGGAGGCAGGTTTAGGAAAGCTGCAAAATTACAGGGCCATTGACATGGGGGACTTCAACTTCCCTAATAGCGATTGGCACCCCCTTAGTGCAAAATGCTTGGATGAGGCGGAACTTGTGAGCTGTATCCAGGAGGGACTCCTGACACAATATTTAGACAGGCAGATTAGAGGAGAGGACATATTGGATTTAGTATCAGGCAATGGACTAGGTCAGGTGTGAGATCTCTCAGTGGGAGGGAACTTCAGAGCCAGCGATTACAACTCCATGACCTTACTACAGTCCTGGAGAGGGTTAGTAGCAGGTGGTATAGGATAGTATTTAATTGGGGGAGGGGGAATTATAATGCTAATAGGCAGGAGCATGGTAGCATAAATTGAGAACAAATGAATTCAGGGAAATGCACAACAGAAATGTGAAAGCCCTTTAGGGAGCACATACACGGTTTCTGGATATGCTTGTCTCATTGAGATAGGGGAGAGAATAGTAGAGGAAAGTAACTGTGGTTGACAACAGATGTGGAAAACCTAATCAAGATGAAGAAAGAAACTTACTTAAGGTTTAGGAAGCAGGGATCAGACAGGCTCTAGAGAATTATAAGGTAGCCAGGAAGGAACTGGAGGAAGAATGGATTTATGAGAGCTAGAAGGAGACATGACAAACATCAAGATCTTTCTCACTAATTAATAGAAAAGCAAAATATTCATTCAGGATCTTCCCTCTCCAGCTACACATTTCCTCTCCTATCCCTAATTGGTCCTACCCTTACTCTAGTCATTCTCCTGTTCTTCACGTACATGTAGAACACATTGGGGTTTTCATTAATCTTAATTGCCAACCTCAGTGGAAAAAGCCTGCTTGCATTTACCCTATCTAGACCCCTCATAATTTTGTATATCTTGGCCAAATTTCCCCTCATTCTCCTGTGTTCTAGGCTGGGAATATAGTCCTAAGCTATTAAATCTTTCCCTATAACACAAGTCCTCAAGTCCTGGCAAAAACCTTATAAATATTCTCTGCACTCTCACAATCTCATTTACATCTTTCCAGCAGGTAGTTGACCAAAACTACACACAATACTCCAAATTAAGCCTCATCAACATCTTATACAACTTCAATATAGCATCCCTATCCTATAGTCAATATGTTGATTTATGAAGGCCATTGTGCCAAAAGCTTTATATGACCCCATCTACCGTTGATGCCACTTTCAATGAATTGTGGATCTGGGTTCCCCGATCCCTCTGTTCTAATGCACTTCTCAGTGCCTGCACTCACCATGTAAGTCCTACCCTGATTTATCCTCCCACAATGCAACAACTCACACTTGTCTGCACTTAATTCCATCTACCATTTCTGGGGTTTAGGGGGTGTCATGGGAGGGGTAGCAGCTCTGCGGGGGGTGCCTTTTTCAGGGCAGCTCGTCCACCTTTGGTTCCCACCTGGGGCTCAGCTCTCACCTGTGGCTCCAAGTAGCTGTAGCATGCGCAGCAGCCACACCCTGATAATCCGTCTTGGCAGATAGGCCAAACCAGGTGAGGGTAGCTGACGGGTCTTCGACCCTCGGTGAGGTAGGGAACCTGCCTATCCCAGTGTGTGAAGTCTGGCCCTGGCAGATTGAGCGGAGGAGACCGATTAATGGTCCAATGGTCAAGAAGGCAGGCCAGCAGGTGTGGCGGAGCGCTAAAAGCACGACAAGGCACTTAGACATCCTGGTCATCCACTGCAACAGGTGGTGACCTCTTTAAACTCACCCGGCAGAAGGCAAAGGCAAACTACTGCTGTAACCTGCCGAGTACCTGATTTCCCAATATGTCAGAGCGGCGTGGAGGGAAATCGTCCGCCAATCGGAAATTCCAGATGTGACCTAATGATGATGACGACCATTCTTCAGCCCATTTTTTTCAGGTGGTCCAGATCCCGCTGCAAGGTTTGATAGTCTTCCTAACTGTCCACTACACTCCCAATTTTGGTGTAATCCATAAATTTGCTGATTCACTTTGCTACATTATCATCCAGATTGTTGATATAGATGACAATCAACAATGGGTCCAGCACCCATCCATGCAGCACACAACTAGTCACAGGCATCCAATCAAAGAGGCAACCATCTACTGCCACTCTCTGGCTACTCCCATGAAGCCAATGTCTAATCCAATTTACTACCTCATCTTGAATGCCAAGCGACTAAAGAATGTCCCATCCGGGACCTTGTCAAAGGCCTTGCTAAATTCTATATGGACAACATCCACTACCTTGCCTTCATCCATTCTCCTGGTAACTTCCTCAGAAATCTCTATAAAATTGTACAGACATGACCTACCACGCATAAAACCATGTTAACTATCCCTAATCAGTCTCAGTCTATCCAAATACTTATATATCCAGTCCCTTAGAATAGCTTCCAATAACCGTCCCAGTACTGATGTCAGACTCACCAGCCTTCAATTTCCTGGCTTATTCTTAGATTCTTTCTTAAACAACAGAAGAACAGTAACTATTCTCCAATCCTCCAGCACTTCACATGTTGCTAAGGACGTTTAAAATATCTCTGCTAGGGTTGCTGTATATTCTGCGCAAGCCTCCCACAGAGTTCACGGGAACACCTTGTCATGCCCTGGAGATTTATCCACCCTAATTTGCCTCAAGATAGCAAACACCTTCCCCTCTGTAATCTGTATACATTCTATGACTTCACTGCTGCTTTGCCTCAATTCTATAAACTCTATTTTTGTCTATTAAGTAACTACAAATGCAAAACATCCATTTAAAATCTCCCCCCCCCCCCCCGCTAATCTCTTTTGGTTCCATGTATAGATGACCACCCTAACCTCCCAGTGGATCAAATTTGTCACTTGCTATCTCTTTGCTCTTGATATATCTGCAGATGCCCTTGGGATTCTCCTTCACCTTGTCTGCTAGAGAAACCTCATTCCTTCTTTTAGCCCCCCTGATTTCCTTTTTAAGCGATCTCAAGTATGTTGTATGACCCTTTCTGCCTGTACCTGCTTTGCACTTCCGTCTTCTTCTTAAATAGGGCCTCAATATCTCTTGAAAATTAAATGTTGTTAAACCAGTTATCTTTGCCTTTTATCCTGACAAGAACAAACAAATGTTGTACTCTCAAAAAAATTCACTTTTGAAAGCTTCTCACTTATCAAGTACCCCTTTGCCAGAAAACAACCGATCTCAATCTGCACTTGCCAGATCCTTTCTGATGACATCAAAATTGGCCTTTCTCCAATTTAGAATCTTAACCCAAGGACCAGACCTATCCTCCTAATTATCTTGAAACTAATGGCATTATAATCACTAGATGCCAAAATACACACGTTTCTGTCACCTGCCTTGTCTCATTCCCTGATAGGAAATTAGGATCACATTCTCTCTAGTTGGGACCTTATGTACTGATAACAAAACATTCATGAACACATTTGACAAACTCTATCACTGATAGAGTTGAATGGACTTATTTGTTTAATGTTTTAGAGAAATCTGGCTTTGGTAATAATTTTAATAAGTGGATTCAAATGATCTATAAGAACTTTATCGCTAGCGTTATTACTAATAATCTTGGGTCTCCCTTTTTTTCACTTTCACGTGGTACTCAACAAGGATGTCCATTATGTCCTTTATTATTTAATCTCGCATTGGAGCCTTTGGCTACAATAATTCGCGAAGCTAAAAATATTCATAGTATTTCTATAAATGGGACCATACATAAGATTTCTCTTTATGCAGATGATCTTTTGGTTTATATCTCGAATCCTGAAGAATCTATTCCTAATCTTTTGGAATTATTAAATGATTCTGGAAAATTTTCAGGATATAAACTTAATTTAAATAAAAGTGAATTGTTCCCTTTAGATGTTCCTGTTTTTATATATAAGGATATTCCATTTAGAATTGTGAATTCTTTTAAATATTTGGGTATTATCATTACAAAAAATATAAGGATCTTTATAAAGCTAATGTAGTTCCTTTATTGGACTCCATGAAACAATTATTTTCTCGATGGAATCCTCTTACACTTTCTTTAATAGGTCATATTCATGCCGTGAAAATGATGATTTTACCTAGATTTTTCTATATTTTTCAAAATATACCTATCTAACCAAAAATTTTTTTGATCAAATTGATCTTACTATTTCGTCCTTTATTTGGAATAATAAAAAACCAAGAGTTAATAAGTTTCATTTACAAAAATCTAAAAAAGATGGTGGACTCACGCTACCTAATTTAACATTGTATTATTGGGCTGCTAATATTCGACAATTATGTTTTTAGTTATATTGGCTTGATAAGAACCAAAAAGCAGCTTGGATTGATTTGGAATTTAAAGCTATTAATCAATTTTATTTAACTTCACTATTAGGAGCTCCATTACCTTTGCAACTTGCTAAAATTTCCAATTTAAATTTCTACCCTGTTATTAAACAGTCCTTACAGATTTGCTTTCAGTTTCGCAACTCTTCTAATTTTAAACAATTTAAAATGTCTAGTCCTGTATTTCAAAATTTGCTATTTAAACATTCAATTACTGATCCCATCTTTCTTTTATGGAGAAATAAGGGGATTTGTTCTTTTGCAGATTTATTTGGTGATGGTCGATTGATGTCTTTTGAGGAGTTAATTAGCAAATACTCTCTCTCTCATACACATTTCTTGCAATATTTACAGGTTAGACATTTTTTACAAAAATATACTTCTACGTTTCCATATATGCAAGAATCTGATTTGTTGGACACGATTTTGAATATGAATCCCTTAGTGAGAAGCTCCATTGGTAGAATTTATAATTTACTTTTACTGTAAAAAGATAACTTCTCACTAAAGATTAAACAAGATTGGGAGAGAGAACTTAATATGGCTTTTGTTAATGAAAATTGGTTGCGAGTTCTGAAAATGGTTAATTCTTCTTCGATATGTGCCAATCATTGTTTAATTCAGTTTAAAATTGTTCACCATTATTATTTAACAAAGGAGAGGCTATCCAAAATATTTCTTAATATAGATAATTATTGTGATAGGTGCAAAAATGAACTAGCTACTTTGTCACATATGTTCTGGGTCCTGAAGACCATCGCTGAAGCCGTCAGCGCAGGAGTTGAGTGGGCGAAGCGGTCCCGACCCTCCAAGCAGACCATTGCCTTTGTCAGAGCTCAGGATCAGCCAATACCTGCCAAAAGAACATCTGCAGGCATTCTGACCTCTGCAAGGGACTGCCAGCTGTTGGTGGACCTCGAAGGGCAGCTGAAGTTCCCCAACCATATTTATAGTGAGAGGATTCAAGTACAGGAGCAGGGAGGTACTACTGCAGTTGTACAAGGCCTTGGTGAGACCACACCTGGAGTATTGTGTGCAGTTTTGGTCCCCTAATCTGAGGAAAGACATCTTTGCCATAGAGGGAGTACAAAGAAGGCTCACCAGATTGATTCCTGGGATGGCAGGACTTTCATATGAAGAAAGACTGGATGAACTGGGCTTATACTCGTTGGAATTTAGAAGATTGAGGGGGGATCTGATTGAAACGTATAAGATCCTAAAGGGATTGGACAGGCTAGATGCAGGAAGATTGTTCCCGATGTTGGGGAAGTCCAGAACGAGGGGTCACAGTTTGAGGATAGAGGGGAAGCCTTTTAGGACCGAGATTAGGAAAAACTTCTTCACACAGAGAGTGGTGAATCTGTGGAATTCTCTGCCACAGGAAACTGTTGAGGCCAGTTCATTGGCTATGTTTAAGAGGGAGTTAGATATGGCCCTTGTGGCTACAGGGGTCAGGGGGTATGGAGGGAAGGCTGGGGCGGGGTTCTGAGTTGGATGATCAGCCATGATCATAATAAATGGCGGTGCAGGCTCGAAGGGCCGAATGGCCTACTCCTGCACCTATTTTCTATGTTTCTATGTTTCTATATCGCAGCCACCACCCTGCGACCAGACATTGTCCTAGTGTCTGAGTCAATTAAGCAAGTGGTGCTGCTGGAGCTGACAGTCCCATGGGAAGATAGCTTGGAAGAGGCCTTTGAAAGGAAGCTCTCCAAGTACGCAGGACTAGTCAGCAACTGTCAGCAGGCTGGATGGAGAGTGAGGTGTCTCCCAGTGGAGGTTGGTTGTAGGGGATTCGTAGCCCATTCTTTAGTTAGAGCCTTCAGCATTTTGGGCATCGAGGGAGAGAGGAAGAGGAGAGCCATCCGCAGTACCACCGATGTGGCAGAGAGGGCCTCAAGATGGCTGTGGCTCAAAAGAGGGGAGCCATGGAGTCATAAGTAGCTAGCCATCTGGACACAAGCTGGGATCTGATCAGCCCCGACTGGGTCACCTGGAGGAGGTTGTATGATGTTGAAAGACTCGAAACACCCGATGATTCCAGGAACATCACTGAAGATGTGTCCAGAAGCATCAATAGGTGTATGTACACAGTGGTCATGTCCCTTATTGAAATCTTTTTGGAAATCTTTATTTTCTACAATTTCTAAAGCTTTGAAAATTAATTTACAACCTACAAACGTAATACATTGACTGTTCTATTTGGAATAGTTCCACATCATATTCAGGGTATTTCATTTTCAAACCAACATGTATTGCATTCTTACATTGTTGGCAAGAAGAGCTATTTTATTGAATTGGAAAGATACCTCTGCTCCTACACTAATTCAATGGTTTTCCCAAGTAATGTTATGTCTTAGTTTGGAAAAAATTAGAAGTAGAACTTTTGATCCCCGATTTGATCTTGAGAGAAGGTGGGGCTCTTTTTGCTAAATATTATCATTTAATTTGAATTAACTTACATAGTTTCCTTCCAATTTTATGTTATATAAATGTGATTTGGCGGTTGTTGTTTTCTTTTCCTTCTTTTATATATATAAATGATTGCAAGACGTATTGCTCTGGGAGTTGGTACCTAATGGTTTTTTTTCTCTCTTTTTTTTGTTTTATAGTTTGTGGGTTTTTTTAGTTTGTTGGGGTTCTTTTTTTTTCCTTCTTCTTTTATAATTTTTTTTTCATTAGCATATAT
Source organism: Mobula hypostoma (assembly GCF_963921235.1). Taxonomy (NCBI): domain Eukaryota; kingdom Metazoa; phylum Chordata; class Chondrichthyes; order Myliobatiformes; family Myliobatidae; genus Mobula; species Mobula hypostoma. The sequence continues at coordinate 113,481,664 of NC_086103.1, read as the reverse complement.
ACGTATTCTTTCTTCAGCTTTATTAATTATATATATACTAATTTGTTGAATTTCTGTATTTTATAGCTGTGGAAGATTACATATCAATAAAAAGATTTAAAATGACAAACTCTATCACAACCAGCCCTTTTACAGTACGGGAGTCTGAGTCAATATGTGGAAAGTTAAATCATCTACAATCACACCCTTATGTTTCTTGCAACAGTCTGTGATCTTTTGATAAATTTACTCTTCTAATTCCTGCGGACTCTTGGGTATCTATAACATAATCCCATTAATGTGGTTATATCTTTCTTATTCCTCATCCATATAGCTTTAGTAGATGAGTCCTACAGCCTATCCTGTCTGAGCACTGCCTTGACAATTTTCCTGACTAGTAACAACACTGATCCACCTTTAACCCCTCCTGCTCTATCACATCCAGAACAACGGATCGCAAGAACACTGAGCTTCCAGCCCCAGTCCTCCTGCAACCAAGTCTCACTAATGTCTACAATTCCATGTGCTAATCCTAAACTCATCTGCTTTTCCATGCTCCTTACATTGAAATGTACACAACTCAGAAATATTAACTCCACCATGCTCAAGCTTTTGATTCCTGACTTTGTATGTTGGCTTAATAACACCTTTCTTCACAACCAGTACACTATCTGCTCTGGTGCTCTGGATCCCATCCCCTTGTAACTCTAGTTTAATTCCCCACCCTCATGCAACACTAGCTATTATTCCCGCAAGGATATTAATCCCCCTCAAATTCAGGTGCAAGTTGTTCCATCTGTACACGTCCCACCTTCCCTGGAAGAGAGCCCAGTGATTCAAAAATCTGAAGCCCACCCTCCTGCACCATCGCCTTAGCCACGTGTTAAACATGATCTTCCTATCTCTGGCCTCACACACACATGGTACAGGTAGCAATCCTGAGATTAAAGCCCTGGAGATCCTACCCTTTAACTTAGCACCCAATTCCCTGAATTCACTTTGTAGGATGTTGTCACCGTTCCTGCACACGTCATTGGTACCAATGTGAACCACAACCTCTGGCTGCTCGTGCTTCCAGTTAAAACTGCTGTGGACTCAACCTGAGATGTCCCTGACCCTGGGACCTTGGATACAACATACTATCTTGGAATCTCGTTCTCTCCACAGAACCTCATGTCTGTTCTCCTAAGCACTGGGTCCCCTATCACCACAGCTCTCCTCTTTTCCCCGCTTCCCTTCTGAGCCACGGAGAGAGACTCAGTGCTGGAGACTTGACTGTTATGGCTTTCCTCTGCTAGGTCATTCCCCCCCCCCACCACCAACAGTATCCAAAGTGGTATACCTGTTATTGAGTGAAACAGTCACAGGGCTACTCTGCACTGGCTGCCTATCCCCTTTCTCCTTACTGACAATCACTTAGTTAATTGTGTCTTACACTTGGTGTTTAACTACCTCTCTGTATGTCCTGTTGATCAACCCCTCAACCTCCTGAATGATCCGGAGTTTATCCAGCTCCAGCTCCAATTCCTTAACCCAGCCTGTAAGAAGCCGCAGCTAAATGCACTTCTTATGGGTGTAGTCTGCCTTCCAACACCCCCTAAGGAGGAGATCCACTAACCTACCTGGCATCCCCAGTCTCTAGTGATGTAATAAGAAAGAAAGAAACAAACAAAAATTAAATAATAAATCTAAAAAAGCATCTAGTGTTTTGCTGGCATATATGATGAATAAACTCCTTGGGCTACAGGCTACAGCCGGGTACAGGCATTAATTATAACCAATATTTCGATGACAAACTTGCCATCTTCATCAGGGATGATGCCTGGGCATGTCCAGGCCAGTGGTATTTATACACCTGTCATCCATCCCTCCTGATTGGTTAGTCCTCATCCAATCAGGTTTCTGCTGTCCCAGCTGTTTACAATTGAATTCCAGTTCTTACTGAGATTGAGACCTTCATCTTTGTTAAAATTCTTTTCCTCTAGTTTTAGTTCAATGGCTTCCTTTACCAGGCAGTCTCAACCATTGATGTAGTACAGTAGTTTTGTGTCTTCAAAGTCAATCCTATCATCATTGTGAATGCAGCGTTATGCTACCGCCAATTTCTTCAGGTATCCCAATTGCTTACACCTCTGTGCTCCTTGATGTAGTTTTCCACCATGCATCCCATCTGGCCAATTACTTGGTGGAGGTTGATTGGTACTTGATTAATCAAAGGTTATGGAAAGAAGTCAGGAGAATGGGATTGAGAGGGATAATAAATCAGCCATGCCAGAATGGCAGAGCAGACTTGATAGGATGTATATCCTAATTCTGCTCATATGTCTTGTGGTCTTCATCGTGAATCTTCGATTTGTCATAAGCATCATACAGTTAACTACTTATCTCATTAGTCATCAAGGGGGCTGTAACATTAGTCATCATTCTTCTTTCCATTATGGATATATGTTTGTTCTCTACTCAAATCATCCCATGTCTGAAGGTCTTTCAATAGTGCACTGGGCCTATACCAGTGTTTCCCAACCTCCTAAGCCCATTGCCCCCACTAAAGCACTTTCATACCTGTCAATACCCCCTTAAAGCAGTTTCATACATGCCAATGTTCCACTTAGGTGCAACATACTTTCTGGCGCCCCATAGTGCAAAAACATGTCTACCATATGCTAACATGAGAAAAATGATTCTGCTTTAAATTTTTATTTGTCTTTAACCCTAGCTTACACATTACCTGCGCACTGTACAGCAGCTTCGATATCAATGTGATCCTTGAGCTTGATGGTTTTTAGCAAGAGTTGAAATATCTGGTTCAAGTTGTGACAGTAAAAGCCTTAAGTCCCCACATGTAACAATGTCCAAGCAGTTTCTGTTTTTTGTGAATATGTGGCTCATTGCATTGAAGCTTCTTTCAACAAAGCAAGAGGATGGAAATGCAATGAAGAGCAGTTTGGCTCATCTCCAAGGATCAGGAAACTTTCTATGATGGTGTAGCCACATACCACAAAGCCGACATTTTTGAAAAGCATTTTTGCTTCTTCATCATTCTGAATTTCAATAATTTCTGCTTACAAGCTCTCTTCCTCTCCTTCCACCTTGCAAAGAAATGGGTTAGTAATCCAGTCCAGAATTTGCAGATCGTTCAAATCCTTGAATTGATTCTGAAAATCCTTCTTCAGTGACTACAGGTTTAAGTAGTACTGTTGCAAATCACCATCTGTGAAAGAGAGCGTCAAACTTTCCATCCTCCCATGCAGGGAAACTTGTGGGAACATTCTTCTCCTAATGTTTTGCTTATACATTTCCAATTTTCCGACAAATGTGGGCACTGCACTTTTTGCATGGATTGAATTGAAATTCTCACCCTGCAGTTTCATATTTAAAATGTTCATTCTGTTATACAGATTGGCTAGGTATGCCATATCTCCATGCAGAAGTTCAATCTTGTTTCCCAAGCTCTTGTCGACTTTCAGCAAAAATTCAACTACGGTGTCAAAAAAATCAGAGAAACATTTTAAGCAGCAGCCGTTTGACAAGCAAAGCAGTTCAGTGTGAAGAAACAAGCACTCGAACTCTTTGTCATTATCTTTGTATAACTTATGAAATATTTTGCTATTTAATAGATGAGCTTTAATTTTGTTGATAGCAGAGATTACAAGAGTCATGCCTGAAAAAAAGTTGCTGACTGAGGTTTTTGGCTGCGAGATGTTGGTGATAAATTACACAATCGATTGCAGACAGAACTGGAATTTCCTTTTTCATAAATGCCACTAAACCGGCATGGCAACCCCTTCTATCTGCTGCACAAGAAATCATATTCCTAACTGGAATACTTTTAACCTCAATATACATTTTGACCTCATCGTAGATTGATTCTCCATTGATCTTTGTTTTTAACTGTTTACAAAAGAGAATCTCTTCATAAACTTTTCTATTTTTGATAAACCATACTTATGCTATTAGCAATGCCTCATTGTCTCGCACAGTTGACTCATCCAGTTGTATCCAAAATTCTGTTTTTTGTAGCTCTGTGCATAGTTGATACTCAACGTCTTCACTCATTTCGTCAATACGATGAGCTACAGAGTGAAATTGATTATATAATACTGGTATCTAGTTTGGGAAAAGTGGTGAGTATTTCTGATACAGCAGGCATTATTAATCTTTCACCTATTGTATGAGATTTTCCACACTTTACTATCATTTTGGAAATGTTATAAGAAGCAATGAGACGACTATCAAGGTCACTTTCAGCTTTCTTGGCAAATGACTCGAGTGTGCAAAGCTTATCAAATGCTTCTTTCATCTCCTGGAACTAAGTAATACCATAAGTAGCCCTTTCAGGGTGTCTTTTACGGAAGTGTACAGATGGTGTCATGGCTTCATTCGACAGAACAGTATTACAAGTATGACCAATGAGGTGTCGGTGATCTGATGGGAACGGAATAAAACTATACTCCAGGTATGTAACATTGTATTGACACATTTTTTTAAAGTTTCTGTTTTTTAGCAGGGTAAGAATTCAAGGCTTCACCGCCTTCAGACTCAGAGATTGCACCACACATATGTATCTATCATTAATGGGGCTAAATTAAAATAAAAAACTAACACAAACTGGAAATGCCTATCAGATGTTGATGATGGCAGCGAATTGATATAGTTAGTCAGGTCTCATGCCCCAAGTTAGGGTGCCACTTATTGCTCACCGCCAAGAATCTTGAACATCCCCCTGATGAGTTCTATTTCCCCCAACACCACCTTAGGATACATAACAGAACCATTCACATTCTCAAAATCATTCTTGTGAACCTCCTCTGAACCCTCTCCAACGCCAGCACCTTTTCTCTTAGATAAAGGGCCCAAAACTGCTCTCAGTACCACAACTGTGGTCTGACCAATACCTTATTAAGCATCAGCATTAGAAACTTGTTCATATTCTATTCTTCTTGAAATGAATGTTAACATTGCATTTGCCTTCCTTATCACCAAATCAACCTGCAAATTAATCTTTTGGGAATCCTGCACATGGATTCAACAATAGCACGAAAGCGGTCGTTGCCTGGCTGCCCTGGATGGAAAGAAGTTACCCAGCCTGATAGAATGCACCCTAGGAAAAGTGAGTGTGGGAATAACAGAACTGTAGCCAATCTCCCAATTCTTATTGGATGTGACGATTTTTGCAATCCAGTGGAAGATTGCAAAGGTTAAAATAAACAAAGAAGTAAAGAAATGAACCCAACAACTACAGCACACGCAGAGTGACATCAGTGTTTGGAAAACTTCTAGACAAAATAATGGCAGACAAAATAAACGGCCAATTGGAGACATACCATATGCACTAAAAATGAAAGTCAGCATTGATCTGTTAGCCGCTTACTAACAAAATTTAGTTGCTTGGTGAAAGTGAACTAAGGGAGTTGATAAGATTAGTGAAATTAATGGTATGTATCGATATTTTCTAAAGGTGTTTGACCAGGTATCACAAATAAACCGTTGGAAATAAAGAGGTCAGATTGAAGGATACAAAACTTATTCAGCAGCAGAGAGTAGTGGTGGCCCATTATTTTCAGATGTCTAGTAGAGAGAGGGAGAGAGGGGGAGAAGGGGAGAGGGGGAGAGGGGGAGAGAGGGGGAGAGGGGGAGAGAGGGGGAGACAGGGGGAGACGGGGGGGAGAGAGAGAGAGAGGGAGAGGGATGTATAGAGATGTACCTAGAGGTTAGTATCAGGTGGACTGTTCTGTTTGTTATTATTATTGATCTGAAAATACATTTATAAAGTATATATTCAAAGCCTGCAGAGTGAACAAGATGTCAGGATGATATGAGCAGATAAGATATGGTGCATGGAGGTATGATGAATTATTTGGCAGGAAGAAAGAGGAGTTGCAACAGAAACTAACCTATAAAATTTTAAGATGAATTAAGTAAAACAGAGAAATGGGAATGTCTAAAAAAATTGAAGGTTGAAGTTTAGTAGACTTTATAAAAAGCATATGTGCTCATTCCCTTCATCAATGAAAGAATAGTTTATGAAGATAAAGAATGCATGCTGAACTTTGAAAGTAACACCACTGATTTATGAGCATAATACTTTAGGAAGGGAGTTAAGCATAGAGGAGGGGTTCCAGTACCTAGTAGTTTTAGCAGAGTTAATGAACAAGAGAAACAGTTGAGGTGCACAACAATATTAAAATATTTACATGATCTGACTTCCTCGCTCTCCCAAACCATATTTCAGATCGGTTAAAATGGGTTGACATTTCCAAGAAATGGTCAGTTATCTGATCAGGGCTGGAAGCACTCGAGAAGATTCTAGTCAACCGTGATAGAAGATTTGGCAGAACTTTAGTTGATCAGAAGTTGATTTTCAGCCAGACTAGTGGTGCAGTTATAACATTTTCAATATCAAAGCTTGAGAGATCAGAGGAAGACACTGAGACTCAATTTAATCATCAACAGGGAGGAGGAACGATGTCTCTTCACAGTGCCAGACTAGCGGCAGAAGAGGCAGTGAGAATGAAGCGCCACAGATATTCAAGCAATGAACAATGTCACAAAATATGATCAGCATCAATAAAGACATTATCAACTTCTCCTTCCCAAAAACTGCACGCTGCTCTTCATGCCGGAAATATCCAACAACCTTTATCATTTAGGACCCCATTAACTCTTCCAAAGCCTGACACATATCGCTCCTCCAAGCTTCACAATCACAAGAAAATGTGTATTTATGTACCATGAGCTACTCAGTTACAACAGCATAGTCAAGTAGACATTGCAATACTTCCTTCTCATTTACATGAGGTGCTGCCTTATAACATATGGTGGCAAGAATGAATTAGAAGGGATATGCTTACATTCAAGGCTGCACTCCATGATACGTGAGTTACAGTCCACCACTAAGGTGAAAGTATGCAGATCTATTATAGTATTTAATGCCACATTCAGGTGCTATATGCGTATAAGGGTAGTACATACAGTCAGCTCCATTACAGGAACAAATCTCCCTACCATCAAGGACGTCTCCAGGAGGTGGTGCCTCAAGAGGCAATAGCCATTATTAAGGACATACACCATCTGGGATGCATAATCTTCTCATTAGTACCATTGGAAATGAAGCACGGGAGCCTGAAGACCTGCACTCGATGATTTAGGGACAGCTTCTTCCCCTTTGTCATCAGAATTCTGAGCAATCTCAATAACAACACCTCAATATTCTCTGTTTTTGCGCTATTTATTTATTTTGTATTCTAACGTAATTTTGTCTTTGCATTGTACTGATTGTACTACTGGCATAAAACAACAAATTTCCTGTCATATAAGAGACTGATAAGAAGCCTGATTCTGGTTCTGAAGTAGTACTGCTCACTTTTATTTAGTTTGAACATTATGATATCCATTGTGTGTATGATTGCCTCTGGGAAAACCACTATTTATCACCTATTGCTAGTGGTGATGGGCTCCTCCACTTCCTGCTGTCCACCATATTTATAAGTGAAGTTTCAGAAATTGACTGTAGGTTCCACATTTGAACCTTTATTTGACTGGACATTGCTCTGTAGGATTCGATAAGAAATCACAGACTTGATGAAGAAATCTCGATAAGTTATCACAGCATATCCCAAGGATAGTATATGCAGCAACTGTAGGATGTGTCAGTGATGGACTTAATGGATGTTTGATCTTGGGAGTAGAGTAGTGATCAAGCAGACTGATTAGTACTGGATATGTTGAGGTTGAAAAGGGTTAAGAGATTTCCATCAAGTGCCTTGTCTGGAAAACTTTTGTTGTGTTATAAGGGGAACACATCCTAAAGAACTACTACCATCTACCTTCTAAATAAGTAACTACTTTTGTATAACAATCCAAATACATATGTCAAAATATCATCAGTTAGTTAGTACTAGATAATAATTTTAATATAATTTTAAGAGGGCAGATTATGAGAGAATAACTGAACAACCTAAGAGATAAAATCCCACAGTAAATGGAAATGGGTAGAGTCAAGGAGTTTTACAGCACAGAAACAGGCCATGTGGTCCAACATGTCTATTCCACCAAAGTGTTTTCTGAATTAGTCCCATTTGCCTGCATTTGACCCACAGCTCTCAGAACATTCCTTATCCATAAATTTGTCCAAAATGTTTAAATGTTGTAACTATTCTCATCCCTACTATTTACTCTGGCAGCTCATTTCATATGCTCACATCCTCTTGTGAAAAACTTGTCTCTCGGATCCCCTTTTAAATTTTTCCCCTTTCACCTTAAACCTATGCCCCTTAGTTTTAGACTCCCCAAACAGGGGTAAAGATGGTGACAATTCTATATATCTTATCAATGCCCCTCATGGTTTTATAAACCTCTATAAGGCCACCTCTCCATTTAATTTGCTTTAGGGAAAAAAATCCAACTTATCCAGTTTCACCTGATATCTCATTCCCTACCCTAATACTATCCTCATTGCTGGCTGGTTGCATAGTGGCATCAGCGCCGGACTTCGGAGCGAAGACTCCCGAGTTCGAATCCAGCCGGCTCCCTTGCATGCTTTCCATCCGTGCTGGGTTGAGCATCGAGCTAGCAACTCGGCCTCATAAAAATAAGAAAGCCTGCTAAAAAAACCGCCGTCATGACGCCATCCCGATGACTCCACTCGGAGGTAAGGGCTTTCTTCTTCTTCTTCATCCTAATGCTAGACTGGGTCATGTGAGAAGCTTTACCAAATTGTTATTTTTTAAATATCCTGGTGTTTTTATTTTCTATTTTGAATGATGTGCCTAAAAATTTGAAAGAGTGTTGGTCTGACTAATAATGATATATTTATATTAAAGTCATAGAGACACAGAACTCTCCTACCCACTCAACTTGTGTGGACCATTATTCATCCATTTAACACTAATTCTAGATTCATCTCACTTTTTAAGTTCTCCCCACATTCTGATTAATTCCTACCACCAAGGGCAATGTAATAGTGGCCAGTTATTTAACCAATCTCACAGCTTTGGGTTGTGGCTTGTGGGGTGGGGGTGGGGGGGTGCGAAATAGAGGACTGATAGGAAACTGATAGAGTCTCAGAGAAAACGTGGAAACTCCACGCAGGCAGCACCCATTGTCAGGGTTGAACAGAAATCTCTGCTGCTGTTTGGCAGCAGTTATACCTGACCTTGGGTTAGTTATTAGTGGGTGTAAAATATCTGAAAATAAATGACTGTGCACTCCACTTACAAGCACAACCTAACTAATCATCCATGTCTGTACTCTCCGTGTTTGCCTGTTTCCCTGCTCTGCACTATTGCTGCAGCAATGACAGTGCTAGTAAATGGTGGCTCACTTGTAATAGAGATAAAGATAATATCAGTCCACCCAGTATTTGGAAGGGTTAGCTTCTGATTGTGCCATCTCTCCCTTGGAAGCTACTGGATGATAAGCCAAAGCAACAACATTGGCAGCGTAGCAGTGCTGTGATCCCAACTGCTGTCTCCCTGAGAGAGAAGGCCATTCAGCCGGAATAATACCTTCGTGACCTTGTGTTCAGCCATAATAATACCTTAGTGACCTTGTGGGGACAGATTTCCAGAATGCAATGGCACCCTCAAAGGCCCAGCGATAGACAGAGCCACTGTAGCAGCAGGATGAGTTTGCTGATGTGAAGTCCGCACTTGGGCGCCTTCGCCAGCAGGACCTGGAGCATCGACTTTTAGAGCAGGGGTTGCCACCCCGGAGTCCACAGACCCCTTGCTTAATGGTGTTCATCTATGGCATAAAAAAGGTTGGGAATTCCTACTTTAGAGGGTTGAGCTGGTCCATGAAACTCATGATGAGATGAGATGGAGGAAGATGAGTGAAGAGAAGTTACATTCTTATACCATCAGCAATTGGAGAAATCTGAGGTGGGGCCGGTAGAGGCATGAAAAAGAGGATTAGGTTAGAGTCTACATTCTTCACTGGATGCAGCATAACTATTGGTCATGAACTTAGATACGGCTGGACTAATGGCAGAGCCGGTTTGGCTCTAACTTTATACTCAGTCTACAAGTTTACTAATCTAGGAAGTGCAAGGCAGAAGTGCAATAATGCATCCTGTGGATGTGGTGGAAGATCAGGATCCTGGAGAATGAAACATTACCAGGTCTTAACAGGCTTATGCAGGATGTAGGAGAAATCAAAATGCACCCAAATGCTATTGGCTTATCTTTGAAGCACTAAATGCCACATCCATGACTCCTTCCAGCCTCATTGCTCCTCGGAATGTAAATATAAAATTATTACTCCTATCAAGGTGAAATTCAGAAGAACACTTAATGGAATATGGACATTGCTGTCAATGAGAATAAGCAAATAAAAAGGGCATTTAAGCTGATATCAGGCTTTTGGATGAATAGGAAAGAAATAGAAGATTGTGTGAATAAGATTAAATGAGGCAAAGAATACTGACAGCTCCATTTCTGCTCTAAAAGTTGGATGTATTACTGGGAGAAGAGAAACCACTGTAGACTAGCTGCAATGTTATCTTAACCTTTCACAGCTTTGAATTAAAAAAAAACATAATTAACTAAGGATTTCCACTGGCAATACATTGTAAATGCTGGAAATATCGACAATTCTGGCAACACCTATGAAGACAGAAATAGAGTATGATCCTGTCATGAGATTGACCACTGACCTGAAGTGTTAATTGTTTCTTTCTCCACCAATGCCAACTCACCCACTGAACATTTTCTGATGTTATTAAGGGTTATTACTTAACTAATTAAAATTCAAATAAAAGCTTATTTTTCTCCAGGATGTGGCCTGGATTACTGAGTATTATTTACAGGTAGGGGTTCGGAAAATATGGATTGTTTTCTCTGGAGCTCTGGAGGCTGAGATGTGAACCGATAGAAATATATAAATTGATGAGAGGTATACATAAGGGAGGAAGTTGGAGTTTTTATTCTCGGGTTAAAATAAATACTCGAAGGCATAGCATCATGTGATAGGAGGAAAGCTTAAAGGAGATTTATGAGATAAGTTTTTTTTACAGAAAGAGTGGTAGGCACCTAGAACACACTGCCAGGAGGGGTGGGAGAAGCATATACAATTGCAATATTTAAGAGGTATAGACAGTACATGAGCAGGGGATGGAGGGTTATAGACCATGTGCAGGCAAATGTGATTAGTTTAGAATTGCATGATGATCAACACAAACATTATGGGCTGAAGGACCTTTCCTATCCTGTACTGTTCTGTGTTCTTCATTCTAATTCTAGCCTCCTGCTTCACCATGTTTCCAGCGTTGTTTTCCAGCAGTCCGATATCCACTCTTGCCTCTCTTTTACACTTTATGTAACTGAAGAAACTTTTGGTATTCTCTTTAATATTATTGGCTAGCTTACTTTTGAATTCTATCTTTACCTCCTTAATGACTTTTTAGTTGCCTTTGTTGGTTTTTAAAAGCTTCTCAATCCTCTTACTTACCACTAATGTTTGCCTCTAATATATGCCCTCTCTTTGGCTTTTATGTTAGCTTTGACTCCTCCTGTTAACCACTGTTGCATTATCTTTCCTTTAGAATACTTCTTCTTCTTTGGAATGTATATATCCTGTGCCTTCCGAACTCCTTCCTGAAATTCCAGCCATTGCTGCTCTGCCATCATCCCTGCCAATGTTCTTTTCCAATCAAAACTGGACAATTTCTCTCTCATGCCTCTGTAATACTTCATGTAATACTATAGTTTTTGTAATATTGATACATCTGACTTTAGCTTTCCCTTCTCAAATTTCAGGGTGAATTCAGTCATATTATGATCACTTGTCCCCTAAGGGTTCTTTTACCTCAAGCTCTCTAATCTATTCTGGTTCATTGCACAGCACACAATCCAGAACAGTTTATCCCCTCACGAGGAAATCTACAGATGCTTGAATTTCAAGCAACACACATAAAAGTTGCTGGTGAACGCAACAGGCCAGGTAGCATCTCTAGGAAGAGGTATGGTCGAAGTTTCGGGCTGAAACCCTTTGTCAGGAGGAACTGAAAGAAGAGCTAGTAAGAGATTTGAAAGTGGGAGGGGGAGGGGGAGATCCGAAATGATAGGAGAAGACAGGAGGGGGAGGGATGGAGCCAAGAGCTGGACAGTTGATTGGCAAAAGGGTTATGAGAGGATCGTGGGACAGGAGGCCTAGGAAGAAAGAACAGGGGGAGGGGGGAAACCCAGAGGATGGGCAAGGGGTATAGTGAGAGAGACAGAGGGAGAAAAAGGAGAGAGAGAAAAAGAATGTGTATATATAAATAAATAAATAACAGATGGAGTATGAGGGGGAGGTGGGGCATTAGCAGAAGTTAGAGAAGTCAATGTTCATGCCATCAGGTTGGAGGCTACCCAGACGGAATATAACGTGTTGTTCCTCCAACCAGAGTGTGGCTTCATCTTGACAGTAGAGGAGGCCGTGGATAGACATGTCAGAATGGGAATGGGATGTGGAATTAAAATGTGTGGCCACTGGGAGATCCTGCTTTCTCTGGCGGACAGAGCGAAGGTGTTCAGCAAAACAATCTCCCAGTCTGCGTCAGGTTTCGCCAATATATAGAAGGCCACATCGGGAGCACCGGACACAGTATATCACCTCAGCCGACTCACAGGTGAAGTGTCGCCTCACCTGGAAGGACTGTCAGGGGCCCCGAACGGTAGTGAGGGAGGAAGTGTAAGGGCATGTGTAGCACTTGTTCCGCTTACAAGGATAAGTGCCAGGAGAGAGATCGGTGGGGAAGGATGGAGGGGACAAATGGACAAGGGAGTCGCGTAGGGAGCGATCCCTGTGGAAAGCAGAGGGGGGGGGAGAGAAAGATGTGCTTAGTGGTGGGATCCCGTTGGAGGTGGCGGAAGTTACGGAGAATTATATGTTGGACCCGGAGGCTGGTGGGGTGGTAGGTGAGGGCAAGGGGAACCCTATTCCTAGTGGGGTGGCGGGAGGATGGAGTGACAGCAGATGTGTGTGAAATGGGGGAGATGAGTTAGAGAGCAGAGTTGATGGTGGAGGAAGGGAAGCCCCTTTCTTTAAAAAAGGAGGACATCTCCATCGTCCTGGAATGAAAAGCCTCATCCTGAGACCAGATGTGGCGGAGATGGAGGAATTGCTAGAAGGGGATGGCATTTTTGCAAGAGACAGGGTGAGAAGAGGAATAGTCCAGATAGCTGTGAAAGTCAGTGGGCTTATAGTAGACGTCAGTAGATAAGCTGTCTCCAGAGATAGAGACAGAAAGATCTAGAAAGGGGAGGGAGGTGTGAGAAATGGACCAAGTAAACTTGAGGGCAGGGTGAAAGTTGGAGGCAAAGTTAACGAGGTCAATAAGCTCAGCATGCGTGCAGGAAGCAGCGCCAATGCAGTCATCGATGTAGCGAAGGAAAAGTCGGGGACAGATACATAGTCATAGTCATAGTCATACTTCATTGATCCCGGGGGAAATTGGTTTTCATTACAGTTGCACCATAAATAATTAAATAGTAATAAAACCATAAATAGTTCAATAGTAATATGTAAATTATGCCAGGAAATAAGTCCAGGACCAGCCCATTGGCTCAGGGTGTCTGACCCTCCAAGGGAGGAGGTGTAAAGTTTGATGGCCACAGGCAGGAATGACTTCCTATGACACTCTGTGTTGCATCTCGGTGGAATGAGACTCTGGCTGAATGTACTCCTGTGCCCAACCAGTACATTATGCAGTGGATGGGAGACATTGTCCAACTTGGACATGCAACTTGGACAGCATCCTCTTTTCAGACACCACCGTCAGAGAGTCCAGTTCCATCCCCACAATTTCACTAGCCTTACGAATGAGTTTGTTAATTCTGTTGGTGTCTGCTATCCTCAGCCTGCTGCCCCAGCACACAAAAGCAAACATGATCGCACTGGCCACCACAGACTCGTAGAACATCCTCAGCATCGTCCGGCAGATGTTAAAGGACCTCAGTCTCCTCAGGAAATAGGGGCGGCTCTGACCCTTCTTGTAGACAGCCTCAGTGTTCTTTGACCAGTCCAGTTTATTGTCAATTCGTATCCCCAGGTATTTGTAATCCTTCACCATGTCCACCCTGACCCCCTCGATGGAAACAGGGGTCACCGGTACCTTAGCTCTCCTCAGGTCTACCACCAGCTCCTTAGTCTTTTTCACATTAAGCTGCAGATAATTCTGCTTACACCATGTGACAAAGTTTCCTACCGTAGCCCTGTACTCAGCCTCATCTCCCTTGCTGATGCATCCAACTATGGCAGAGACATCCGAAAACTTCTGAAGATGACAAGACTCCGTGCAGTAGTTGAAGTCCGAGGTGTAAATGGTGAAGAGAAAGGGAGACAAGACAATCCCCTGTGGAGCCCCAGTGCTGCTGATCACTCTGACGGACACACAGTGTTGCAAGCACACGTACTGTGGTCTGCCAGTCAGGTAATCAAGAATCCATGATACCAGGGAAGCATCCACCTGCATTGCTGTCAGCTTCTCCCCCAGCAGAGCAGGGCGGATGGTGTTGAACGCACTGGAGAAGTCAAAAAACATGACTCTCGCAGTGCTTGCTGGCTTGTCCAGGTGGGCGTAGACACGGTTCAGCAGGTAAACGATTGCATCCTTAAATACTAGTCGGGGCTAGGAGATACCAGAAGATACCAGACAGATACATAGATTGTTCCACAAAGCCAACAAAAAGGCAGGCATAGCTAGGACCCAAAAGGTGCCCATAGCTAAACCTTTAGTTTGGAGGAAGTGGGAGGAGCCAAAGGAGAAATTATTAAGAGTAAGGACTAATTCTGCTAGACAGAGCAGAGTGGTGGTAGAGAGGAACTGGTTAGGTCTGGAATCCAAAAAGGAGAGGAGAGATTTGAGACCTTCCTGATGGGGGATGGAAGTAACCATGAGCTGCTCTAAAAAGCCATCTCATAGGGACTCTAGAAACTCCCCCTCCTGGAATTCAGCACCAACGTGATTTTCCCAATCTACCTGCATATTGAAGTCCCTCATGATTATTGTAACACTGCCCTTTTGGCACGCATTTTCTATCTCCCACAGTAATTTGTAGGCCACGTT
This sequence comes from Mobula hypostoma, assembly GCF_963921235.1. NCBI lineage: Eukaryota > Metazoa > Chordata > Chondrichthyes > Myliobatiformes > Myliobatidae > Mobula > Mobula hypostoma. Next base: position 113,466,636 of record NC_086103.1, on the reverse strand, counting down.
GCTACTACTGTTTGGGGGTGTCTGTATACAACTCCCATCAGGGTATTTTTACCCTTGCAGTTCTTTAACTCTACCCACAATGATTCAACACCTTTTGACCCTATGTCACCTCTTTCTAATGATTTGATCTCATTTTTTACCAGCAGAGCAATGCCTCCCTCTCTGCCTTCTTGCCTGTCCTTTTGATACAATATGCATCCTTGGACATTAAGTTCCCAGTAGTAATCTTCTTTCAGCCATGATTCAGTGATGCCTACAACATCATACCCGCCAATCTGCAACTGTGCTGCAAGTTCATCTACCTTATTCCATATACTGTGTGCATTCAAATATAACACCTTCAGTCCTGTATCAAAGATGTGATAACAGCACATTTGGAAAGTGGTGAAATCATCGGACAAAGTCAGCATGGATTTGTGAAAGGAAAATCATGTCTGATGAATCTCATAGAAATTTTTGAGGATGTAACTAGTAGAGTGGATAGGAGAGAACCAGTGGATGTGGTATATTTGGATTTTCAAAAGGCTTTTGACAAGGTCCCACACAGGAGATTAATGTGCAAACTTAAAGCACACGGTATTGGGGGTAAGGTATTGATGCGGATAGAGAATTGGTTGGCAGACAGGAAGCAAAGAGTGGGAATAAACGGGACCTTTTCAGAATGGCAGGCAATGACTAGTGGGGTACCGCAAGGCTCAGTGCTGGGACCCCAGTTGTTTACAATATATATTAATGACTTAGATGAGGGAATTAAATGCAGCATCTCCAAGTTTGCGGATGACACGAAGCTGGGCGGCAGTGTTAGCTGTGAGGAGGATGCTAAGAGAATGCAGGGTGACTTGGATAGGTTGGGTGAGTGAGCAAATTCATGGCAGATGCAATTTAATGTGGATAAATGTGAGGTTATGCACTTTGGTGGCAAAAACAGGAAACAGATTATTATCTAAATGGTGGCCAATTAGGAAAAGGGTTGGTGCAATGAGACCTGGGTGTCATTATACACCAGTCATTGAAAGTGGGCATGCAGGTACAGCAGGTGGTGAAAAAGGCGAATGGTATGCTGGCATTCATAGCAAGAGGATTCGAGTACAGGAGCAGGGAGATACTACTGCAGTTGTACAAGGCCTTGGTGAGACCACACCTGGAGTATTGTGTGCAGTTTTGGTCCCGTAATCTGAGGAGATTACAAAGAGGGAGTACAAAGAAGGTTCACCAGATTGATTCCTGGGATGGCAGGACTTTCATATGATGAAAGACTGGATCGATTAGGCTTATACTCGTTGGAATTTAGAAGATTGAGGGGGGATCTTATTGAAACATATAAAATCCTGAAGGGATTGGACAGGCTAGATGCAGGAAGATTGTTCCCGATGTTGGGGAAGTCCAGAACGAAGGGTCACAGTTTGAGGATAAAGGGGAAGCCTCTTAGGACCGAGATTAGGAAAAACTTCTTCACACAGAGAGTGGTGAATCTGTGGAATTCTCTGCCACAGGAAACAGTTGAGGCCAGTTCATTGGCTATATTTAAGAGGGAGTTAGATATGGCCCTTGTGGCTATGGGGATCAGTGGGTATGAAGGGAAGGCTGGTACAGGGTTCTGAGTTGGATGATCAGCCATGATCATACTGAATGGCGGTGCAGGCTCCAAGGGCCGAATGGCCTACTCCTGCACCTATTTTCTATGTTTCTATGTTTCTATGTATTCACTATTCTCAATTTTTCCCATCTTTTACATTGCAACTCATTCTGTTGATTGAATTTTGCCGTATCAACAGCCTCTCCTCACTACACATTGTCTCTCTTTGTAAACCAGTTACTTCATCTTCACTATTATCCGCCTTTCCTACCATACTTCTTGCATTGAAATATAGGCAGCTCAGGACACTAGTCACACCATGCCCTACCTTTTGATTCCTTACTTTGTCTGAGGCCAACCTCTGTCTCCACAACCTCTCTACAAACTGTCTGGCACTCTTGTTCCTATCCCTCTGGAACTCTAGTTTAACAAACCGTCCCCCTTCTGTACAGGTCATTCCTTAAGGTGGTTAAAGCCAGAAATGGTAATGGGGATAAGCTCCCAGTAGCTTTTAAATGCTCACAGTGGCATGCACCTCAAATAGCCTCTGACAATAAGTCCAGCTCCTGGCCTTCATGTGCGGCTCAGCTACTAAGCCTAGCGGAACTTTTCCTGCTAACAGGAGAAGGGGCAAGGGCGGGCTACTGGTGCCTTAAAACCAGCCGTTTCAGGCAGGTGGGGCTCGTCAGCTGTGGTTGGCACAAGAAGGAAAACTGATCCCAAACCTACGCTGCCTTGCGCTAAACCCAGTCACTGGGAAGGCTTCAGGAGTAAGCCCCAAGGGAAAAATCCAGAGCTGGAGTCCCTACGGCTGCCCGACATTGAATTCAGTGTTGACAGACAACTCCTGTGATGCTGCTGGTACCAAACTGTATCAGTCTCTGCCGTTCCTCTGGGTTCATCAGATGCGTGGAGAGGGAGAGCCAGCTACATGGGCAACAGCTTGCTCTCCATATTGTACTGCCCAGGCCTGTGTATCTAGACAGCTAGGACACAATATCCATGATCAATTCTGAATGACAGAGGCCTCAGCTAAGCTCAGCTCTGTACAGGTCCTACCTTCCCTGGAAGAAAGCCCCAAGATCCAAAAATCTCATGACCTCCCTCCTACACCAACTCATAAGCCACATATTAAACTGTATAATCTTCCGAGTTCTGGCCTCACTACCACATGGTAATGATAGCAATCCTGAGATCACAAGCCTGGAGGTCCTGCCCTTTAACTTAGCACCCTACTCCCTATGTGTAAGCTCATAACTTGTCCGACCCATGTCATTGGTACCTACATGAACCATTGTCTTCTGGCTATACACCCTCCACTAAAGAATGTTGAGGACTCGATCCAAGATATCCCGGATCCTGGCACCCAGGAGGCAACATGCCATCCGGAAATCTCATTCTCGCCCACTGAATCTCCTGTCCGTTTCCCTAACTAATGGATCTCTTTTCACCACAATGTGCCTCTTCTCCCCCCCCCCTCCGAGTTACAGAGGCAGACTTGGTGCCAGAGACCCAACCACTGTGACTTTCCTCTGTTAGGTCAAATGAAAGCATATCTTTGAAATAATAGTCCAACTCTGGGAAAGTGTTTTTAATTCAAAATTCAAGATTCATGATTGTTTAGTACCACTTCCTGTACCCAAGTGTAAAGGATAACAAAATAATTGTTAGTCTGAATCCGATGCAGCACAAAGAATCCCACAAAGTATAAAAAACAAAATAATAATAGTAATAATAATAAAACACAATAAATAAATATATAAGATAGCTTATATACATACGTAGATTTATTGTACATCCATAAAATAATCATGATATGCTGAACTAATTTCTATGCCTTTACTTTTAAGGAAAAAGTTTTCAAAGCTAGATTCAAAATTAATGAATTATAATAACTACATTTTCAAATTCTTCAAAAACAAGATCTAAGGTTATGTTGCTTAAATCAGTCCATGGTTTGCTTATCTATAGCAATACATTTAAAAAGTCTAAATAGAGTGCATATGTTGGCCATACCTTTAATTTCAATAAATGACATTATTATTTTTTACAGCTCAGTCCATCTTCTTTCATTGTTACTTGAAAGAAGCAAAGCTGACCAATCAAATTAAAGAAACAACTCCCTCATCTGAATCCTGGCAATTAAGGGGCTTTGGATCTTTCCTTCTGTTGCTTCTACTCAGTTATTGATTATGCTTTCTTTTCAGCTCCACTGGCTTTTAATTTAACTTCTGTTATATGTTAAACCTCTGTTGCATTTTGACGCCACTCTTCTGTGTACAAACAAACTGTAAAGACAATCCTGAGATCCATGTAAGTAACTGAGTTACAACATTGTTGCCAGCATTGATGGGAAAATGGTATAACTAACCAGAAATAATCAATGGTTTACTAACCAGGGAGTACAGCAGGTGATTAAGTAGTTGCTATGCTTAGATCAGTTGACAATTCACCAAATCTATGAAAGCCAGTGAGAAGACAACTTAAGGTCTAAGCACTGTGTGTTAGCATTTACTATGAAATTGTAATGAGGAAAATACACCCAACAATTGTGCCAACTTTTGTACCCATTTGGGTATCTATTTACTCCCAAATTTCCTGCTAATTTCACAAATGCGTGCTGAAATGTGAAAATAGGTCTAAACAAATTAGGGAAAACAATCCAGACCTGTGAAAAGTATGCAGCATACAACATATGCTCAGTAGCCACTTTATTAGGTACAATTTCACCCCTGCTCATTGGCTGATTAGATTTTGCATTAATGTACAAAATTTTGCATTAATGTATACCCTTTCCTGCACTGTTTTAATTTCATTTCAACTGGGGCTAAATCTGTTCATCTTTTATTGCAATTGACCCTTTTGTAAAGGTCGATTTTAACCCCAGATCAGTCTACATCTCTTTCCATAGAAATTCTCAATATGATGATATGCTATTCACTATTTTCCCACCGTTCCCCCAATGATAATTGATATATTTGTCCTGACTCACTTTTCAGGAACAAGTCCAGCACTGCTACTTTCTTGTTGGATCACAAATGAACCGATCAAGAAAGTTGCTCTGAACACTCTTTCTGCTTTTTGCCCTTTGTGTTATTTCTATCCCAGTATATATTAGAATAACTGAAGTCCTATAAATCTGTAGCTTTGTCCAGCTATGCAGTTTCCCACAAATTTACTCCTTAATATTGTTCTGCCAATAGAATAGACCCTGTAATGTAATTAAAACCCTTTTAATCCTTAACTCCTTAACGAGACCAAAATTGCACTTTATACTCAAATGCAATTTCAGTCCGATCCCATTGTCTAATTCTATTACAAAACTAAAACAGTTTTCCAAACCCTTTTCCTTACTCCAGTTTCAGTGGCACACACACACAAAATGCTGGAGGAACCCAGCAGGTCAGGCAGAATCTATGGAAATGAATTAGCTTAAGAAACTATTTAGTGACAAGATATTCTGAAACAGTAATAAGCCTTGAAATCACCTAGACACCAGACATGGCAAAGCTGCTCCCTGTTCAGTTCTCCTCACAAACATCTGAGGTAGTAGTAATCATCCTCACAGAATTGCACAGGATATGTCCACCATAGAACCTGATGTTTCGCTGGCATCCCACTAAAGGGGTTGGGAATATATGGCCCTAGGAGGGTTCAACATTGACTCTGAACCCCATGAAGTCTCTTTGGTCAATCGTGGGCAAGAAAATCTCCTCCACTTCGTGACCAGTGTTCTCCCTCAGTTGAGGATTTAGCATTCTGCCATGCTGGAGGAAGCATAGAAAATACCCAAAGTACATTACCTTACTGACTGGAACACTTCAATGTCCATCAGTAGATGACATGGTATCACCAGTACAGACCAAGCGGGCCAGATTGTGACAAAGTCAGTTTCCAGATTAAATATGCAGCAGGTAGAGGGTGTATAAACTCAAGGGATAAATTTAAACTACCTGCACCAGCTATATGTTATGACTTAATAAATATTAAAGTGACTACTATACAGTCCTAGCAGCAATAAATTTTCATCTTCACACCGAGGACACTCTCCAAATGCTGTGTGGCTTTACGAAAATGTTAAATGAGATCAGTTCATTGACACTGTAGTGACACTCAGAACTGGGCCCCCAGAAGGCAATAAAGACCAAAAGAAATGTACATCAGTGTGTTCTGTATCCCTCACTATCACGACAGTTAAACCAGATCACAAACCCTGATTCGATCAAAAGTACAGAAGGATATTCTGGAAGCAGTGCTAGGGATACCTAAACATGAGGTTTTGATCTCATGAAGATACAACACAGCACTATATTTGCATGAGTAACAAATCCAGTGTGTAACATCGAGCTAAGTGGTTGAATAGATAGGGATGTGGACAATTGTGATTTGATGGAGAGTGGACGTGAAAGCACAGAGGAACATCTGGAGAAATTTCTGAAACACTCGTTCGCTGCTGTCGTTACTGCGTGGTTGGGAATCTTTCGGAGGGTAGGCCTCAAAATCCTTGGCTTTGCCTGCTGGTAGCGACCGAGGTTGAGGCTGAACTGTTCGGACAGAGATGGCGCTCAGTAGTCGGTGTCGGAGAGCTGATCAAAGCTGGAAGTTTTCAGATGACTCAGAGTCGGACTGTGGTCGGCTTGGCATGGAGAGTTCTTCCTTCTCCCGTCTGCGTGAGATGTGGGACATTTGAGAGACTTTGAACTTTACTGTGCTCATGAACTTCTTCATCAAGTTATGGTATTGTTGCACTGTTGTAACTATATGTTATAATTATGTGGTTTTGTCAGTTTTTTCAGTCCTGGTCTGTCCTGTGTTTTGTGATATCACACTGGAGGAAATATTGTATCATTTCTTAATGCATGTATTACTAAATGACAATAAAAGAGGACTACGTGTCTCTAATCTAAACTCTGCGGTTCATTCCTCAGTTATTCCTAACCATTGTGAATGACTATACAACTTAAAGGAGGAGGAGGTGGCTTCAAGAACATCTCCATATTTAATGATTAAGGGGCTTGGCTTGCAAACATTAAAGATAATGATGAAGTACTCACTACAGTAGTGGTCACCAACCTTTTTAAGCCCAAGATCCCCTACCTCGACCTCAGTGAAAGGCAAGATCTACCTGCTAAGTACTTGAGAGAAAAAACAGCTCAGATTGTACTTCCAATTTGAGGCCTTTTATTTGGGCGAATTGTATTTGAATTACACAAAATACTTTTGTCAAACTTTCAAATTAATTCAAACAAGAAAACACTGTAACTAGCATATCAAACAGGCCATAGCTGTCTTTCTTTAAGAATATTACAATACTTCACACCTTTAATTCTAAGTTTCATTATTTAATTTTATTTCAGCACGAAAAATAAATGAGTAAAAATTGACTGTTATACTCAGTGTGATGACTGGGGCTGAATACTTTCTGCTAGTTCCCTGAAATTTGGCTCATAACTACAGACAATCAGACTGAGACAGTCTGTGAGGTGAAGGGTTGCCAACTGTCTCGTAGTTCCCCTGCTAAGGTAGAGCGTTCCTATGAAACCTTTCGTGCTGAAATGCTTTACGCTGAAGAAGCAGTTACCATTAATTTGTATGGAAAAAAATTCTGAGCATTCCTAGACCCAAAAAAACCCTACCAAATCATACCAAATAACACATAAAACCTAAAATAGCACTAACATATAGTAAAAGCAGGAATGAGATGATAAATACACAGCCTATATAAAGTAGAAATAATGACGATTAAGCCAAAACCGATTCGTGGGGTAAAAAAAATCGGCACATACGCGCATGCGCACATAGGTACCCACGCAAGGTTTCATGGTCATGGTAGTCTTTCTCAGGGTAAACACAAATGTCCTGGGATTTGACTGCTACATTTGTCCCTTATTTGGAAGTGAGAAAGTTGGCAACCCTAGTGAGGTGTCTGTCAGTAAGTCAGCTCCTGTACTTAGATTTAATAATTTTCATCTGTGAAAATGCAATTTCAAATAGATAAGTTGACCAGAAGTAGGCACTGACTTTTAGTGGTATAAAACTAACGCGCAGTGCTTGGCTCCATCTGTAGTAATTGCCACCAGTTTATGAATGGGGATGTCATTTTCACGGACATATTTTTTTAAACTCATTGTAAATATCCTCACCTCTCGTTCTTTCCTTTAATTGCAAAAGAGTGAGGAAGTCCTCCTTTGTCGTAAAATCCTGGAAAGCCATTCTGACAAATACAACAAGTTGAGCTGTTTGCATTACATCCAGGGATTCATCGAACTGTAGTGAAAAATATTCACGTCCTCTGACTGTGACTCTACCCTCCTTCTCACTGTTGCAGGGCCGAGTGGTATATTAGGTATTGCGGTTGTGATGCCATTTTTATTTTTAAAGTAATTAAAAACAGTCTCTGCGGTAATGACTATTGCTTCCTTGAATAAATCGCCATCTGTGAAAGGCTTCTTGTGTTTAGCCAAAGGGTGACTTACATGAAATGATGCTTCAATAGCAGACTTATTTTGAGCAACATGTTTTGTTGAAAACTATTGCTGGGCTTCAACCCTGATTTCAGCTCAACTTTCCAGGCACGAGTTGCGCTCTTTGGGGGGTAGGTGTCTTTAAATTCCTGGTGGTTGGTGTTACGGTGCTGCTCCAGATTTCCTCTTTTAGTCAGTGCTTGTGTTTGGTGGCTCAACATACATACACACTTGTCTTTCACCAAGGTAAATAGAAATTCCTCTTCCCATTCTGGATGGAATTTGTATCTTTTCGCCTTCTTTCGTGGAGCCTCCACTATGCTATCAGGATATCACGAGTGATTGCCGATTGCGTCGCCTCTGATCTGGGCTGACATTTACGTGCCAGGCAGCACCTCATTAATTAGCTTGTTTATCTCGGCTTTTTTTCTTAAAAATGTGCTGTGTGCATCCCGACTACCGCTGCACCACTGCATGTTTCGCGGCCCGGAGGTTGGGGACACTGCCGTATATTGATGTTTGCGACAGTCTGTACTCTTATCTAATCTGATTGGTCACTTTGATGCAGCACAGGCTATGCTGAAAATGCGGTGCATGGCGAGGGAACTACACACATGTGCACTGGGCAGAAAGAACGGAACTAAACCCCCGCCACCCGGAAACAATCTCTCTTTACAAACAGCTTTTTAGCGAAAATATTGCTATATTACCATTATCCTAATTAGTATTACTTTTATAATGCTCCCATTACAACAGTATTTGTGTATTCATTTTTGATTTTTCTTCGGGATCTACTGGGAAAGTCTCAAAGATGGACCAGTCGATCAGAATCTGCGGGTTGGCGACCCCTACACTACAACGTTTGGTCAAATGTGTCAATTTGATGATCCAATTTGAAGGACTTCCTCCTTCACAAAGCCACTCTTCAGCCGATCTGATTTAATGTACCATCAAGAAATAGCAGAGAGCAATCGATAGAGTAAAAGGAACAAGACTGGACAACATCCCAGCTGTGGTACTCTTAAGTGCAATCCAGAATTAATCATGTCTCCAGCCAAGCTGTGCCAATGCAAAAGCAACACTGGCAAACTTCCAAAAGCATGGAAAACTGTCCAACACACCTTTTATATAAAAAAGGGCTAATTCAATCCAGCTAATTATTGCCTAATCAGTCTACTTTACGACCCATCAGCAAAATGATGAGAAGTATTTTCAACAGTGCTTTTAAAAGCCACTTGCTCGCTATCCCTTGCTCTTCAATGCCTAATGCAGTTTTTACAGTGAAACTCAACTATAGACCTCATCTCCATAAACCAAAGAGGTCTATTCCAGACATGATTGCTGTTAATACCATGGCAGGATGTAATCACGTGTGGTATCAAGGAGCCCATGGAAAATAAAATTGAATGTAATGGATATTCTGTCTATAAATCTTCAACTGATCTCAGACAATATTTACATAATACTTGACCGTCACTTTGAAAGTGCACAACTTATTCATACAGCTGGACTATTGTATTATAATCTCACAACCATGACTCTTACAATAACCAGCAAAGTGATTTTAGCACTTGAAGGAAACCAACTAACATATAGCTGTTTCATAATAGTTACCTGGCATAGATAATGTCACATTACCAAGAGAAGAAAGCAAGCTGTTGGGGTCTGTGTTACAGGCATTGTAGACTTTAATGTTATATGGATCAGCTATGCTGAAAAATAAAGCAACATCCTCTGATTTGCAAAAAGACAGTTGGAAGTGAACAGAAGGACAGGTAACAACCTTTGGGGCAGTATCTGAACAGAGATGGCTAAACTACAATTGGCGTTGTTCATCTCCGAGGGACATGTATTAGATCTGAATGATGCCATTCAGATCTATCTCGACTACACTAATAACAAGACGACCTTTGCCAGAAGATGAGTCATGACTAGGCAGCAGACTGGTTGTTGGCTAAATGAGCTGTAACTTAATGCATAGAGACTACTCTACACGGCCATAGCTTCCATTTTCTGAAGTTTCATGTGGCCCTGTTGAACACTCGATGCTGCTAACCTTCCCGTGCAAAAGTACACATTCCATATGAGAAGGAATATTTTTCCTCATTGATACCGCAATTTCAAGCAAAACACAAAGGGAACAGATGGACACACACATATATATATATATATACCCAAGAAGAGAATTGAGACAGAACATCTAAAATGTCAGAACTTTGGAGATTAAGTTAGTTGACAGCTTGCTATAACTACCATTGTTTATATTTCAACAGTTTTAATCAGAAAATATTTCTGCGGTTCTTTGTTTCCATATTTATGCATAAATAAAACAAATGTTACACCCCAATATATTAGAGTTGTGGCAATATTTGGGAATAATCCCCAGATTTCACTACTGGAATTACTTTCAGAAATCTGAGGGAAGTGACTACATCACGTATACATTTCTTTTTACCTTAAGTAGATAATACAAATTACTGGAGTTAGTTTTAAAATGGAGTACAGGCTAAGCCATTCTTTTCCCTTTCCATTCTGGCGGACTGTAATTTTAATTTGCACATGACAAAGAACCCATCCCTAGCAGGTGTAATCCAATCACAAATGAGAAAATCTGAGCAACGCACACAAAATGCTGGAGGAACTGTCCAGAAAATCCGTCCTGCTGAAAGGTTTCCACCCGAAACATCGACTGTACTCTTTTCCATAGATGCTGCCTGGCCTGCTGAGTTCCTCCAGCATTTTGTGTATGTTCCTAGCAGGTGTGTGTGTTTTCAATAGGCTGAATAGGTTCTGATGAGGTAACCAGAGCCCAATCTGTAATTTCAAATGGAGACTTGAGCAAAGAATAATTATTTTCATCAAAATGCCAAATAGACTAACAAATGGAACCAGACCCAGAAGCATCCCAACATTATAATCATTTAAATGCAAATTTGCTTCCATGTGGTCATAGAAACATAGAAAATAGGTGCAGGAGTAGGCCATTCGGCCCTTCGAGCCTGCACCGCCATTTATTATGATCATGGCTGATCATCCAACTCAGAACCCTGCACCAGCCTTCCCTCCATACCCCCTGATCCCCGTAGCCACAAGGGCCATATCTAACTCCCTCTTAAATATAGCCAATGAACTGGCCTCAACTGTTTCCTGTGGCAGAGAATTCCACAGATTCACCACTCTCTGTGTGAAGAAGTTTTTCCTAATCTCGGTCCTAAAAGGCTTCCCCTCTATCCTCAAACTGTGACCCCTCGTTCTGGACTTCCCCAACATCGGGGAGTGTTCCCTAGCAAAAGTGTTCCCCATTTTACATTTACCTTACAGACAGATGTACATACTCTGCCATTACTAAAGGTTCAATAGTGCTAAAAGACATTTCTTAACAGCACTCTCAACACACAGTCTACAGCAGACAGGATTTAAATGTTGCCCTTCCTAATGATGCCCAATCTCATAAGGAACTGGAGTGTTTTGTTCTAGGTTTTTCCTCTTCACAAATTAGGATTCCCTAACCACTTGTCTTCATCGACCTAAAACTGAGTTTTAATATTCTGACAGTTAAGATTACCATCAAAGGAATGAGTGGCCTATATTCAATTTCTTCCTGTTTAACAATTCATACAACAACAGGGAATAGCAATGACAGAGGAGACCAAAGACATGCAGCTGCTAGAAAAGATGTGTAAGAGTTAACAGAAGAGCTTCAGGGGAAAATTGACGAAATAGTTTGACTAGGGTGAGCGAGTAACACTGAGGAAAATGTCTTCATCTGCTATTGTAAGAGATGTGTTAACCCAATTACATTAAATTGGTTATTACTTCCCTTGAAACAGCAGAGTAAGCAGAGATGAACACTCGTATTTTATAATATATTTGAAGGTAGTTATACTTTTGTCTGTACTATTTTATATTTTACAAATTTTAATAAGATGCTCTTTTAAGTTACTCTAAATGTATGCCTTCCCATTACTGATTCCCTGTCACACTTCCACTTTCAGACCCTTTAAGCATTTCAGTTGATCGTTTCTTAATGCTGTCTCCTACAGAGAATGCAGTCCTTGTTTGGCAGGACTTCGATCTCTGAAAAATATTCTGTTCTCCTATTATTAAATTTGAGCTGTACTTTCCCATATTTTAACTATTCCAATGTTGTTGTACTCATCCTCTCTGTTAATAAAATCCAGACTTTCATTTGCCTTTTCTGGATGCAACCATGTACACTCCTGCATTTAAAAGTCTGCACATCAAGATGCCAAATCTTTTTTGTAATTATGTTTACATACAGGAGAGTTACATTTCTAAACTCTTTCTCTTAAAGTAACAAGCTCACATTGACAAATAGAGTGAGGGTATTGTAGGTATTACTGCAAAGGCAACATTATAGTTCTTCTCGAATTAGCCTTGAGGAGGTGATGCAATCCACCTTCATGAACCCATGCTGTCCTTATGGTGAAGAGATATCATTACATGGTATAGACTTAGAATTTTTCTGTTACCAAAGGGAGCAAATAGAATTGGATGAAAATTGGCTTCTTTGGTGGTATGATGGAAGTGCCTAGAAGGATCATCCTTCAAACATTTGGGACTAAATGTTATTGCAAATGCTTCTACCTTATCTTTGCTACTGATATTGGGCTCTATACACATCAAAATTAGGAATATTCTTGGAGCTATATTCTACATTCTTGTGACAAGACAATAGAGTTTTACTATGATCCATCAGTTGTGGGATATTTTAGCTCAGACTAATGTATGTAGCCTTCACTATTTGGCATCCATGCAATCCAGTTTGGCAACTCTTTTCAGGTATGCTTCCAGCAGACCCTCTAAACACATAGAGAAATAATCTGTAGGATCAGAAAACAGAATCAGAATCAGGTTTAATATCACTGGTAGGTCATGGAATTTGCTGTTTTACAGTACAATACCTGTGTACATACATCTATCAATGCTTCTGGACACATCTTCAATGATGTTCCTGGAATCATCGGGTGTTTCGGGTCTTTCAACATCATACAACCTCCTCCAGGTGACCCAGCGGGGGCTGATCAGACCCCAGCTTGTGTCCAGATGGCTAGCTACTTATGACTCCATGGCTCCCCCCTTTTGAGCCACAGCCATCTTGAGGCCCTCTCTGCCGTATCGGTGGTACTGCGGATGGCTCTCCTCTTCCTCTCTCCCTCGATGCCCAAAATGCTGAAGGCTCTAACTAAAGAAGGGGCTACGATTCCCCTACAACCAACCTCCATTGGGAGACACCTCGCTCCCCATCCAGCCTGCTGACAGTTGCTGACCAGTCCTGCGTACTTGGAGAGCTTCCTTTCAAAGGCCTCTTCCAAGCTATCTTCCCATGGGACTGTCAGCTCCAGCAGCACCACTTGCTTAATTGACTCAGACACTCGGACAATGTCTGGTCGCAGGGTGGTGGCTGCGATATGGTTGGGGAACTTCAGCTTCCCTTTGAGGTCCACCAACAGCTGGCAGTCCCTTGCAAAGGTCAGAATGCCTGCAGATGTTCTTTTGGCAGGTATTGGCTGCTCCTGAGCTCTGACAAAGGCAATGGTCTGCTTGGAGGGTCGGGACCGCTTTGCCCACTCAACTCCTGTGCTGACGGCTTCAGCGATGGTCTTCAGGACCTGATCATGCCTCCACCTGTACCGTCCCTCACCAAGTGCCCTTGCACAGCCGCTGATGATGTGCTCCAGGGTTCCTCACTTGGAGCACTGTGGGCACGCAGATGACTCTGCCTTGCCCCATGTGTGCAGGTTTGATGGGCTTGGAAACACATCGTACACTGCCTGGATGAGAAATTGGATGCGGTGTGGTTCGGCTTTCCAAAGATCAGCACAGGTCACTTTCCTCTCAACTGCATTCTAAAAATACTATAAATTACAGTAAGAACCATATATATAAAAATAAATGTGCAAAAAGAGAGCAAATATAGTTTTCCAAGACTGGTTCATTGTCTGTTCTGAAGTCTGATGCCAGACGGGAAGAAGCTGTTCCTAGAATGTTGAGTGTGTATCTTTAGGCTCCTATACCTCCTCTCTGATGGTAGTAATGAGGACATGCCCTGTGTAATGGGGCTCCTAATGATAGAAGCTGCATTTTTGAAACATTGTTTTTCGAAGATGTCCTCAATGCTGGGGAGGGTAGTGCCCAAGATGGAGCTGGCAGAGATGGTAATCCTCTGTAGTATACTTCATATTCCAGTAATATTGTAAATATATTATTTGATTAAGCATTCTTTGTTTACATAATTCTATACAGATCATATGTTAGGAGTACTTGAATGGCATATGTCATTACACCACCACTTCATATGGGTGTGACTCACTCCAGAGACAACTAAGCAGACAAAACGCGTGCCAGCTCCCAAGTTTTTCTTTCAATTGGTTTCTGGAGTTACAAAACATAACAGTGGTGACAAGGAAGTTTAAAAGCGAACCTGAGATGACTGCCTACTTGTTGAATCACAGCACTTTTTTTTTCTTTGTAAGGGGAGAGAGAGAGACAATAGAGTAAAAAAAACACAGCGTGAATTTCTTCAGAAAAGAAGACAGATGGTTGAGTTAAAAAAATACAGAAAATGGACAAAATTCACATGTTCATTAACGGTGAGTACCAGATGATGATAATTATAATTAATTTAAAAAAAGCAAAATTGGCTGTCTACAATGGATAGATAGATGCATTCGATTGCACAACAGATAACTAACGATGTATACTGAGTGAACTGACCGGTATTTTAAAGCAAATGAAATAGTTACTTGAACCTCCTGTTCTGTCAGATTACTTTAAAACTATACAATTTAATGTTTCAAGATGTGGGCGTTTCATGATGCATGGGGGAAATATTTCAGTTTGAATAACATTGTGAGATGAAAGTAAAACATGATTTATAAGTCATTCAACAGGAATTCTGCAGATGCTGGAAATTCAAGCAACACACATCAAAGTTGCTGGTGAACGCAGCAGGCCAGGCAGCATCTGTAGGAAGAGGTGCAGTCGACGTTTCAGGCCGAGATCCTACAGATGCTGCCTGGCCTGCTGCGTTCACCAGCAACTTTGATGTGTGTTGCTTTATAAGTCATTCTCCTGCTTTCTAACAATAAGAACATATATACATCTTCCATATTGTTAGAAATCAGGAGAAAGAGTTTGGTGAGATACAATCTCAACCTCAATACAATCACCCACCATTGTGCTGCTGCTGATTTCAAATTGTTAGGATAAAGTGGCAATTGAGTTACAATGGCTATGGGTCAGATTTCTTCTGCCTTCTTGTTTAACCCTAATTGGCAAGGTTTCTAAGCCCTGAGAAATCCCAAAAGTTTGAGGGAAGCAAAGACCACTGCACAAAAGGGCTCAGATAATAGAGAGCACCCCTGTGGCCACCCCGCGCCCCCCCCCGGTAATCGTTATCTAGTTTTGGATGCGGTTAAGGGCGATGACCTGACAGCGGAAGACCACAGTGATTGGGTCCCTGGCACTGAGCCTGGTTCCATGGTGCAGGAGGGAAAGAGGAATGCGGTAGTCATAGGGGATTCCATAGTGAGGGGAACAGACAGGAACTTCTGTCAGCCTGATAGAGATACCCGCATGGTGTGTTGCCTCCCACGTGCCAGGGTACAGGATGTCTCGGATCGGGTGCAGAGTATTCTGAAGGGAGAGGGTGAACAGCCAGAAGTCTTGATACACGTCGGTACCAATGACATAGGTAGAGAAAGGGAGGAGGTCCTGAAGAAAGAATTCAGAGAGTTAGGTAGGAAGCTGAAAAGCAGAACCTCTAGCGTAGTAATCTCAGGATTGCTGCCTGTGCCACGTGCTAGCGAGTGCATGATCAGTGATATTAATGTGTGGCTGAGAGAATGGTGTAGGGGGCAAGGCTTCAGATTCCTGGATCATTGAGGCCTCTTCTGGGGGAGGTATGACCTGAACGAAAAGGATGGGTTACACCTGGACCCAAAGGGGCCCAATATTCTAGCAGGCGGGTTTAATAGAGTTGGTAGGGAGGGTTTAAACTAATTTAACAGGAGGAAAGGAACCAGAGTGATAGGGCTGAGGAAGGGAAAAACAAAAATAAATCAACATAGAGTGCAACAAAGATTATAGAAAGAACAGGCAGGAGATGAGGCATAATCACAGCCAGTGGCATGAGTTACAGGGCAACAGAGGCATGACGCAGTTAAAACAGAAAGCAGCGAATACTGGACTGAAAACATTATATTTGAATGCACGCAGCATAAGGAATAAAATGGACGATCTTGAAATTCAGCTGCAGATTGGCAAATATGACGTTGTGGCCATCACTGAAACTTGGCTAAAGGATGGCTGCCATTGGGAGCTGAACATCCAAGGATATACGGTGTTTCAGAAAGATAGGTTAGTAGGCAGAGGTGGTGGTGTGGCTCTGTGTATAGAAATAATATTAAATCATTAGAAAGAGATGGAATAGGATTGGAAGGTGTAGAGTCTCTATGGGTTGAGTTAAGCAATAACAAGAGTCAAAGGACCCTAATGGCAGTTGTATGCAGGCCTCCAAACAGTTGCCAGGACGTGGATTACAAATTACAGCAGGAGATAGAAAAGGCATGTCAGAAAGGCAATATCATGATAATCGTTGGGGATTTTAACATGAAAGTGGATTGGGAAAACTGGGTCAGTACTGGACCTCAAGACAGAGAATTTATAGAATGTCTAAAAGATGGCTTTTTAGAACAGCTTGCTGTTGAGCTCACTAGGGGATCGTCTGTGCTGGATTGGGTGTTGTGCATTGATCCAGGGGTGATAAGAGAGCTTAAGGTTAAGGAACCCTTAGGGAACAGTGATTACAATATGATCGAGTTCACATTGAAATTTGAGAGGGAAAAAATAAAATCCAGTGTGTTGGTATTTCAGTGGAATAAAGGAAATTACAATGGCATGAGAAGGCTAACTGACTAAGGTTGACTGGAAAGGGACCAGCAGGAAGGACAGCAGAGCAGTAATAGCTGGAGTTTCTGTGAAAAATGAGGGAAGTGCAAGACAGATATATTCCAAATAAGAAGAAATTTTCAAAGGGAAGAAGGACACTACTATGGCTAACAAGTGAAGTCAGAGCCAAATTAAAAGCAAAAGAGAGGGCATACAAGGAAGCCGGAGCTAGTGGGAAGATAGAGGATTGCGAACCTTTTGAAAACTTGCAGAAGGAAACTAAGAAGATCATTAGGAAGGAAAAGATGAATTATGATAGGAAGCTGGCAACTAATATCAAAGAGGATACTAAAAGCTTTTTTAAGTATATAAAGGGTAAAAGAGAGTCGAGGATAGATATAGGACCAATACAAAATGACGCTGGAGATATTGTAATGAGAGATGCAGAAATGGCAGAGGAAGTGAATGCGCATTTTGCATCAGTCTTCACAGTGGAAGACGTCTCCAGTATACCGGACATTCAAGAGTGTCAGAGAAGTGAAGTTTGTGCAGTGAAAATTACGACTGAGAAGGTGCTCAGGAAGCTTAATGGTTTGAGGGTGGATAAATCTCCTGGACTGGATGGAATGCACCCTTGGGTTCTGAAGAAAGTAGCTGGAGAGATTGCAGAGAGATTAACGATGATCTTTCAAGAATCGATAGATTCTGGCATTGTACCGGATGGCTAGAAAATTGCAAATATTACTCTGCCATTTAAGAAGGGTGGGAGGCAGCGGAAAGGAGACTATCAGTGGTTGGGAAGTTGTTGGAATCGATTGTTAGGGATGAGATTACGGATGTGCCTGGAGACACATGACAAAATAGGCCAAAACCAGCATGGTTTCCTGAAAGGAAAATCCTGTCTGACAAACCTACTGCAATTCTTTGAGGAAATTACAAGCAGGGCAGACAAAGGAGATGGAGTAGACATGGTGTATTTGGAGTTTCAGAAGGCCTTTGATAAGTTGTCGCACATAAGGCTACTTAGCAAGATAAGAGCCCATGAAATTACAGGGAAGTTACTAGCGTGGGTGGAGCATTGGCTGGTCGGCAGAAAACAAAGAGTGGGAATAAAGAGATCCACTCTGACTGGCTGCCGGTTACCAGTGGAGTTCCACAGGGGTAGGTGTTGGGACCGCTGCTTTTTATGAAGTATGCCAATGATTTGGACTATGGTATCAATGGATTTGCGGCTAATTTTGCGAATGGTACAAAGGTAAGTGGAGGAGCGGGTAGTGTTGAGGAAACAGAGAACCTACAGAGAGACTTAGATAGTTTAGGGGAATGGGCAAAGAAGTGGCAAATGAATACAATGTTGGAAGAAGTGGCAAAGAAGTGGCAAATGAATACAACGTTGGAAGAAGTGGCAAAGAAGTGGCAAATGAATACAATGTTGGAAAGTGACGGTCATGCACTTTGGTGGAAGAAATAAATGGGCAGACACTTATTTAGGTGGGGAGAGAATTCAAAATGCAGAGATGCAAAGTGACTTGGGAGTCCTTGTGCAGGATACCCTAAAGGTTAACCTCCTTGCGTCGGTGGTGAAGAAGGCGAATGCAATGTTGGCATTCATTTCTAGAGGTATAGAATATAAGAGCAAGGATGTGATGTTGAAAAACCTGGAAGGCACTTGTGAGACCACACTTGGAGTATTGTGCGCAGTTTTGGGCCCCTTATTTTAGAAAGGATATACTGACATTGGAGAGGGTTCAGAGAAGAATCATGAGAATAATTCCAGGAATGAAAGGGTTACCATATGAGGAACATCTGGCAGCTCTTGGGCTGTATTCCCTGGAGTTCAGGAGAATAAGGGGGGATCTCATAGAAACATTTTTGAATATTAAAAGGCCTGAACTGGTTAGAAATGGCAAAGTTATTTCCCATGGTAGAGGATTTTAGGACAAGACGGCACAACTTCAGGATTGAAGGACATCCATTTAGAACTGAGATGTGGAGAAATTACTTTTGTCAGAGGGTGGTAAATCTGTGGAATTTGCTGCCTCCAGCAGCTGTGAAGGCCAAGTCATTGGGTCTATTTAAGGCAGAGATAGGTAGGTTCTTGATTAGCCAGGGCATCAAAGGGTATGGGGTGAAGGCAGGGGAGTGGGGATGACTGGAAGAATTGGATCAGCCCATGATTGAATGGTGGAGCAGACTCGATGGGCCGAATGGTCTACTTCTGCTCCTATATCTTATGGTCACAGAGGAGATAATTGCCTTCAATGCACTCTTAAGGTGCGCAGAAATACTTTCACCACTCCCCTGAAGACAGAGCGAGAGCCCCACCACCCCACTGCTCCGACGTTACCACTACTCTATAGCTAGATTCATTTTCTTCGGCCAGCCTCTAACCACTTAAAAACTATTACCTGGCACAAAAACCGATAATCTTCTCAAGCAGGTTGGCTTGAAGATAGGAAACTAACTATAAATAAAGATAAAGTACAAGGTTTTGCTCCTGTTGTTCTGCTGAATATTGTGGGCATACTATGTTGGCATGGCAATGTGTGGCAACTCCACGGGCTGCACCAGCTCACCCTTAGGTTATGCTGGTTGTTAACGCAAACGATGCATTTCGCTGTATGTTTCAATATACTTGTGATAAATAAATGAATGATGAATTTTAGTCAGAATTCAAACACTGAAGAATGTGCCTGATAACTGCATCCTCAGCCATTCCTCAGTCACCGTGAGGAGGCAAAATTCAAAATCACGTCATAAAATGCAAATATACAGCATATTTCCATTGCTTTGATGGCTGGAGATGTGAGGTATTTAGCATGAATTAGCAGTATGTGCTGTATAGGATATAATAGATCTTACTCTGCTCTTCTGTCACAGCTTACATCCGATTTTAAAACGGACAGAGCAATTTAATTGCAGGCATACCCTGGAAAGAATGTTAAGGTCACTGCAGGACATATCACTTGAGAAATAAATAAGTTGAAGTTGAAATTGAGAGCATTCTTGATGAGTGGTATGAATAATACAACAACATTGGTGTGGAGTAGTGGAGAATGTGATCGAGCTTCTTTCCACTGCTTGCCTGGTAAGGGAGAGAAACTGATTCATCCCTGCTTAGCTATCTGGCTTGGAGATGCACGAGGGAAATAAAAACATTCATTGGTTTTAATTTTACTTTAGTCAAAATTGAACTGATATTTGGCAGAATAGTAAATTAGCAAAATGTGTAATTTTTTGAGGTTATCCTGATGAGAAGTTCTGCCAAACAGTGATGTTTTAATTATAACTCTTAGTATGCCTGTGTCATTATACAGAGAGGAAAAAAGAACACCAAAAAATACAATGTTAGGAATGGTGGGGCTGTTTACGAAGTTCTCATATATGATTAGAATTCAGCCATGCATGATAGAAGTATACCAATGTTAATACAGCATCCGGACACCATGCTCCATGAGTGCAGCGTGTCTAGCAGAATGGCTTGTCTATATTGATGAATGGTTACCAGAGCAGTACTGTGTGCCAGTATAGAATACTTTCTAAAGAGAAAGACAAGGATTTTTTAAAATTGCTATTGTCAAGTCCAATTGTGTTTGTCTCCAAGTTATTATTTTTTAATTTAACTTTGTACCTTGGGTTGTACATAATATGGACTTGTACAATTGCATTAATTTTTTTATTGGCTGGTCTATGCCTTACACTGACCATGTACAAACGTTTGTACCTTTTGTTCTTGGTTGTCCCGTACATGGATAGTTGGCACTGCACACTTGGTCCAGTGGTCATGTGAGTACACCAAGTGATGGAAAACAGGAGTTAAGTACACTGATATATCTGGCTGGCATGAATGTGGCATAGTTTGTGCTTGTAAATTTTCAAACCAGGTTTATTGGCCCTGTTCTTCATTAGCAGTCAAAATATCTCAGCAAAGCCAAAAAAAAGAGATTAAATAATATGTGAAATGGATTTTGCAGACAACGAATCTCATTTACATACACCTACTAAACTATACCCATTGCAAGATAGGAGACTGCTGATTCATTGAGTCTCTGATCATGTCTGCAGTGGAAAATGCTGGTAATCTACAGACAATCTACTGCCAAAATGGACTTTAACTTCAGAGCGCAATGCCACGGCCAAACATGATCATACTGAAATATACACAGAGGTGCTGGAAACATTCAGGAAAGGGAAGTTAAGTTAACAATTCAGGATCAAGACATTTTATCAGAACTATGAAGAGGAGAATGTTGCCAAGGGACTAGGGTAGGGATGGAAGAGCTAGAGTTGCTGTGAGGGTAAGCTGAAGAGGTCATCCAGTTGATGAGTTAATGGGGGAAAATAGACAATAATCATACGAACAAAGGAGCATAAAACTTACAAAAATGGAGAGTTGTAGAGCATGCCCGGCAGGTCAGGTTGTCCTCATGGAGAAAGAAAACTTACAACTGAAAGCTTATGACTTATAACTGAAGTGACCAGTTCTGACACAGACAAAACAAATGCTACCTGAAGATGTAGAATACTATATTGTGTCGAGGAGACTTCAACGTGCCTAGATGAAAGATGAGAAGCTGTTCTTTCAGCTTGCATTGGGACTCCCTTTGACAGTGCAAGTGGGTACAGATAGGCCAAACTGGCAAAAAACTGAAGTGGCAGACAACAGAGTTCAGATCTCAAATTTAGGCTTATTTATCACATATACATCAAAAGATGCAGTGCAGTGTGTCACTTGTGTTAACAAGCAACACACCCAAGGATATGCTGGGGCAGCCTGTAAGTGTCACCACACATTCCGTTGCCAAGATAGCATGCTCGGCAGAACAACACAGAATGCAGCAAAACAGTACATACCATGCAACATAACAACAATAATGAAACAACCCCCATTCCTCAGCTCCCTTCCTCCCAATGCACATACACAGTCCTCTAATCCCAAGATTGTTCAACTTCGATCTAGACCACTGCTCGAACTTTGGGCTTTGATCCATACCTTTGGGCTTCAATCCCGACCTACAATTGACCTTTGGACTTCAATGAGGACTTCTGATCAATCTTCTGGCTTCGATATTCGGTATTGACCCAGGACTTATTGATGATGATGGACCAGGACCCTGGATGGAGACCTGAACTCTAAGCCTCAAACACTGCTCTTGCTGATGACGGGACTCCAAATGTCTCACTAGTCGGTGGATCTAATATCCAATCAAGGCCTTGCCACTGGTCTTGGAACATGGAACGGAGGCCTAGACTCCAGTCTGTCCTCAAATTCCCCCACATCCCTATCCTTAAATCTTAACCTGATCCTCCCATCTCTATCCTCAAAACTAGCCCTACAAGCTTAAAAAAAATCCTAAAAAAAGACCTGTCTAAGCAGCAACTTCCACGGAGACCATGCTCTGTGGCATATTAGAACAAAAAACAACGGATGCTCAAGCTCACTTCTGTGGTCTGACTGCAGATGCTCTACAATGCAATCACCCACACTGTGTTTCATTTCTCCAATACAAATGAGATGTCATTGTGAACAGTGCACACAGTGCACTGAATTAGAAGTGCAGGTTAACCACTGTTTCACCTGGAGGGTCTGTTTGGATGGTGGGGAAGGGAGAGACAAGTTGAAGCTGCAATCATTACCTGGAAAAGTGCCGTGAGAAGGTCAGCAGCTAGTGATGGGGTAGGGTGGAAGCCCCAGAGAGATAGACCTTTCCAAGTACTGAAGAGAAATTGGGGAAAGATGTACTCGGTGTAGTGGAATCTTACCGGAGCAGGCGGAAACAGCAAAAAAATGATTTATTAAACATGAAGCCAGGTGGGGTGGAAGGCCAAGACAATGGAACTCTGTTCTTGCTCTGTCTAGGAACATGAGGTGTGGGAAATAGTGCTAATGTAATTAAGATCTCTGTTAAAAATGGCAGAGTAGAGAACTTGGTTCAGCAAGATACCTCAGATGCATGTATGTGGAAAGTTTAACCTTTGTAGCAATGCACTCAAACAGAGAAACTGGGGAATGGACTACCTACAGGAGGCAAGGTGGGATGAAGCATAGTTGAAATAGATCTGGGAGTGTAATGTGTGTTTCTGGCAAGCTATTTCCCTAAGAAGGAGATGGAGAGTTTCAGAAAAGAAAAGGGAAAATCAGAATGATGACAGCAGGATGGAAATTGGCACCAAAACTAATGAACTTTGAGTTTGCCAAAAAGCAGAACCAATGCAGTCACTGAAGTAGTAGTACTGAAGCTGAGGGAGGGCCCCTCTCAGTATGATGGAAATAAAGACTGCTCTCTGCACACAACATAAAGATGGGCTTAGCCTGGGCCAATATGAATTCCTAAAGCTACAGCTTTGATCTGGAGAAGGTGAGTGAATTTGAGAGATAAATTGTTCAGGTTGAATCTCGCACCCATCACACCTCGCTTTACATCGGCAGCACAGCAGTAGAGAGAGTGAGCGGCTTCACATTCCTGGGAGTGCACATCTCGCACGACCTCTCATGGTCCCAGAATACATTCTGTGCAATCGAGAAAGATTGCCAATGCCTCTTCTTTCTGAGGAGGGTGAAGAGAACTGGATTATGTGCCTCCATACTCAGGACTTCTATAGATACGCAACAGTGAGCATCCCAGCATACTGCATCATGGCATGCTACATAATCTGCACCACGCTGGACAGAACAGGTAGTCAGAACAACCCGACGCATCACCAAAAGCAGCCGACCCACCATCAAGGATATACAGTATAAAGGTGCCAGAAATAGGCCAGCAATATCACAAAGGAAACCACCAACCCTGCTCATGGACTGCTTGTCCCACTCCCATCAGGGAGGAGGCTCCGTAGCATCCATGCCAGGACAGCACGGACTCAAAATGGTTTCTTTCCTCAAGCAGTAAGGCTGATTCACATCTCCACCACACCACACCCCCTAGCACCACTACTTCATCATTTCCGGTTCGAGCCACCTTATGTACAGACACTCCAGTGCCTCACGTCACTTTATAAACATACAACCAATCTGTGTATATAAGCTATCTTATGTATTTCTACTTACTGTGGTTTTTTAAAACTATTCTGCTCTTTATCTTATTGTTTTTTTTGTGCTGCATCAGATCCAAGGTAACAATTATTTCGTTCTTCTTTATCACGTTCAAGTACAGATTATTGTCATTCAGCTGTACACATGTACACTCCTAAACAAAACGTTTCTCCAGACCAAGGTGCATAACACAGTACATATAACTCACACACACAACTCACAAACTTATATTACCACCGATCCACAAATAACAAGGTGAGTTTAATTAGAGTTAAAAAGTAAACAGTAGAATGCACCTGACACTTCAGACATGATGAGACCTAGGAGGTGGCAGGCAATTCAGTAGTCTTGTGGCATGAGGGAAGAAGTTATTTCCCATCCTAACAGGTACCTCTTGTCTGATGACACAGGGTTTACGAGGTTGTTGGACGGATGAGAGGGATCATTGACAATGCTAAAGGTCCCGCATATGCAGCACTCCGGAAAAATCTCTCTAATAAGTGGAAGAGATACCCTGATGATTCATTCCCTCAGCAGTGTACTTGCAATCCTTTGTAGGGACTTGCAGTCAGATGTCTTGCAATTCCCATACCAGATGGTAATGCAGCTAGTCAGGACACTCTAGATAATGCTCTTGTAAAAATTGGTTGGGATGAGGGGCAGAAAGCTTCGTTCACCTCAATCTCCTCAGGAAGTGAAGACACTGCTGTGCTGTCTTAAACAAAGAGGTTGTGCTGAGGGACATACCAATGGGATGAAAATACCAATGGTTATCATTTTAAAGTGGATGGAGATTATACTTCTGAAATCAAGTTTAAACTTTAAATTCAAATTTCTTTTTAAGATGTATTAGATAATTATGATTGCTCAGTCACATTATTTATCTGTAACTTCCACACGTTTGAAGAGTATTGTAAATGCTGTCTTTGCATGCAGTGGGCAGAGATACTGGTGACTCGGGGAATAACTTCACAGTTATGTGAATTATTCTAAAGACTTTAACACAAATAGGTTTGATATTTATCTCATAGTAAAAGGGGAATGGTCTATCTATCAGCAACTGCACTGGTACAGCCTTCAAGTATTGTCTTGTTGAAGCTTCACTCACCTCTTTCTGGTGCTGTAGAGAGAATGCCTTTTCCAAATCCTGTGGATCTGCTAACTTTAAACTAGTCTAAAACTGGGGCAGAGGGTAGAATTTCTTTGTAGCAACCAGACAGATGTAAAACAAAACATCACTGAAAAGACCACGACCCTGAGGAATACTTGAAGTGCCAATGATAACAAGTAAAGCTAAACCTGCAACTGTTACCTGACGTGTCAAGTACTCCAGCTAGAACTATTGTATCCAGCAAAGGCAACTCAGCAGTATGATAGAATGCAACAGGCGAGGTGAAGATCAAGCTGTATAGATGTTCAGATACACCCTTGGATACTTGGCATGAACAGAACTAGCTCTATTTCTCAACCATATTTCTCATTTCCTGCACCACCTCATTGCTGGGAAACTCTTACTTATTTTTCTCGCCTTGTATGAGCTATTATCATTTTGGTGCATTGGAGTGGAATGAGGATCTACTGTATTTTCTAATATCTATCTGTTAGAGCATAGTGTACTTTTGGGTGACTGCATAAGTACAGTTTAACTAAGAATCACTTGTGCATCCCAGCAGCTTCTTGACCCTTTCATTAAGTTATTTTCTCACTCTTTTACATTGATTGGATGACTGAAAATTTGGAAAGGTGACTTAGTCCTGGGCATTTGCCAAAGCACAGAAGGTACTCCAACATTTCTACTTCTCTCTCTCTACACCTGACAAGAATAGTAAACACTATTTTGTCCATAGAATGTTCTGGATAAAAAAGCTTTTGTCTGTACCCTATAGGGCACCACATCAGCACTCACACATTGACTCTTAGTTGAATGGAGGCACAATAACTACGATCTGCAATGGGTAGTTGGTGGGGAGAAGTGGGAGGGGAAAGTAGAGGGAAAGGCAAGACTGAGTCATATAGAAACATAGATCAGTACAACACTGGACAGACCATTCAGCCAATGATATGCTGATCTTGATGCCTCTTTATTCTAAATATCCTTTTGTGCTTCATTCATATCCCTTCATTCCCTTCATAATAGTTATGACTGAGATACTTTATGCACATCTAAGTATTAATGCTAACACATTTTCCATAATATTCCAGAGGAATGATGCTCATTTCTCAGAATATAAGCCATTTACAATTTCATAGTTTTATAAATTGTACTTCCAAAATCCCAGATTCTGTGAGCCAAAAAGATCCTATCAGGTCAGCACAATCTTTAATCATGTTTCAAGCTTAAGAGAAATAAAATATCTTTAACTCATAACACAGCCATGTACAGGACATCCTGGCATTCTGTAAAGTATATATTGTAAAATAGACAAAGAAGAATTATTTTTTAAAAGTGCACAAGGCAGAAAAATAACTTTATTAGCCCTTTATTTGGCGCTATTTGATGCAAACATCGATTTAGGAAACTTAACTATGCAGAAGACAGAAACCATTAAGTATTGAACAGAGTGATTTAAAAATTGAGGACACAGACACACACACAAATAAGACTTCAGCGATCGTCGCCACACAAACTGCCATTTAGTTTGTAGTATTTCGGAAATGTAGGAATATCAAACAGTTTAGTATATTAGTTCAGCGAGGTGCCAAAAGTGGAAATCTTATAAAACCATTCCTTGGTTTGGATTCATTAGACACTTTCATGTTTAAACACACACATGAAAATATGCTGCATCTTTTTAAAGATATGTTATAAAAATGACTGTGGCATAGTCTCACTTTTAACAAAGTTGCTCTAAGTATTGCCAGTTTCATCACAAATCGCAGCATATCACCTAAATGTTCAAAATCATTAACGTTGCTAAATTAAAGTGAAAGGTGTGAAATTCAGAATCACTATACCAACATTAGCAACCCACCCAGTCTTCCTTCCTCTCCATATGAACTGCGTATTATGTACAACTTGATTGTAATAATATAGCCTCTCACCATCATTGCAGATCATTGCAGTCCTTTTGTGAAGAAGAATTTATTAATTTTGATGCATTGTTCCTGAATTTCATTTCTTTCTTATTTGCAAATTGTTCTGCAGTTTTTGTTTTTCTCTGTGTAATCTATAAACTTTGCAATGTTGAAAACAAAGAGCAGTCTGTGTGGTCTATGGTGTTGCTGGAAACAGACTACAGAGCACAGATAAAGATAATTTATTCTTTCCTCCCTCATGTACATTGCTTGAAACACCACAATAACAGAGACATTTAAAAATGTTACCTAGATAATGAAAAATTGTACAAAGCAGTCTACATTCAATAATTAGAAATATTCTTATGTGTTCAGTATTCAGTTAATAAAGACAAGACTAGCTTTGGTATAGTTCATTTGATGGACAGGACTTACGAAAAAAAAATCAGAAGTACTTTATCACATCAATATTAATGAGTGAATCAACATTTGAACAGTTCTGTAAATAAAACCAAATCGTTAAAAATGTAAAGAAACATCTGAATTACATTTATTAAGACTTAAAACAAATGTGTGTTAAAACTGATGGCTTGTTGCAAGCAGATAGCATTTTGGTATCTGAGGAAAGGAGTGCTTGACGATCAAGTCCTCAGACAAGATATAACTTCTAGGTGTACCAGAGAGCAGTGGAGAAGTAGACCACTTACATCATTCATCTCAGGGCACAGCTGCTTCTTCTTTGAACTCTGTCACAGCAAGATATTTACCTCAAGGTCAGAGGAATTGCTTTCTGGGTGTCCTGGAATAAATATAACCAATTTGAGGGAAACCTTGGCCGGGAGAAGACTTTGGGATGGTAGTGAGAACAGAAGTCATTTTGTCATTGTCAAACATGACATCAAACATTTTACATTTCAGTGCTGTTTAATATTTCAGTAATATTTGAGTAATATTGTAAATATATTGTTTGATTAAGCATTTCTTGTTGTTTAAATAATTCATTAAGGTTAAATGTGAAAGTACATGAATAGCATATGTCATTACACCAGCATGCCATAATGTGAGCGTCTTGCCTAAAACAAAAACAAAACTAAGACATGCATTCCCAGCTCCATGTTTTTGTTTTTCATTAGTTCTATGATTTGAAGTTATAAAACGTAATAGTGGCGATGAGGAAGTTTTAAACAAACCTGAGACTTGTTAAAGCACAGTGAGATGCTCGAATTTAAAAAAAAGCACATTAAGAAAATGATGGAGCACAAAAAATAGAGCAACACGTGCTTCTTCAGGAAGGGACAAAAATATTCAGGTTTTAAAAAGCCAAAAAATGCACAAATTTATAGGTTCAGTGAGTACCGAGTGATAATAATCATAAGTAATAAAGAAAGTAGAAATGCCCGGCTACATCAGAAAGATAGACGTGTTCAATTGCACAGAAGATAACTCGCTTCTGTAAATGAAATGAACTGAGCTGTATTTTGAAGCAAATTAAATAGGCAAAGATAAGCAAGTGCCAATTGTGCAGAGTGCATTGGGTTTAAGGCATAGAGTTTGCTTAGAAGTTTGACTTCTTCAACCAACCAGCCAAAATGAGTTTTGCTGCTTTCACAAAAGTAATGTAGCAATATTTAGAACCAAAATCATTGTGGATTGCAGAAAGCTTTAGGTTTCATAAGTGGAATCAAAAGGACAAGGGGTTTCCTTTTCAATGTATGTGGCTGAATTGAAGAAGTTGTCTAAGAATTGTTAGTTCAGTAATAGGCTTAATGATGCACCGCGAGATTATTTAATATGTGGAATCTTGCGAAAATATATTCAAAAGTGGCTCCTAACTGAAACACAACTTACTTTTAAGGGAGCAGTTGAAATAGTTGTATCAATGGAAACAGCAGACAGAGACACAATTAAGTTGCAGTCAGGAATGAAAGTGAGCTCGAACAAAATCGCAATGTCTAAACAGAAGCCGGCCTAGCCAAACGAATTGAGTTACCATTGCGGCAGGAGCACAGACCAGTGCAGGTTTAAAGACAACAAAGTAGGAAACATACAAAGAGCATGTCGGCAGACAAGAATAAGTGGTCTGCAAAGGGAAGAGAAAAAAAAAGATGAACAGTCAGATTGTGGGTTCAAAAGGAGTGCTAATCTGCATACTGTTTTTGAAAAATCTGATAATGATGAGAGTGACACAGGAGTGGTTAGCCTTGAGATTTACAGTGTGAAAACTAACAACAGGTAAGCAATATGGCGTATACAAGAAGTGAACGACAAAGTAATTAAAATGGAATTGGGCACTGGCCTGTCTGTTTCAGTCATTCCACCAAATGAGTTTGAACAGCATTTCAAAGATACTGAACTGAAACCTGCAGATATCCAATTATGAACTTATACTGGAGAAAAGATAACTCCTCTGGGAATGACATTTGTAACAGTGAAATACAACAACCAATAAGCCACTTTGGGCTTGAATGTGGTAAAGACAGGAGGGCCAGCAATGCAAGGATGGGAGTGTGCTGAGAAAGTTCAAGCAGTGGTGGATGCTCCAGGGCCAAAGGACGTGTCACAGTTGTGGTCCTTTTCAGGATTTGTCAATTACTATAACAGGTCCCTGTCAAACCTGGCTACTGTGCTCCACCACTTGAACTTATTTACTGCAGATTGGGAAGAAATGGCAATGGACAAAGCAATGTGAGGTGGCTTTCAAAAAGGAGAAGTATCCAGAGCTGTCAGAACCACTTCCTGCAGTCCCGAAGTCAACACATACCACCATGATGGAGGAGGCCCCAGAAACTGAGATTGTTTCAAAGCCACAAGTCTCACCTTCCAAGCAGAGTGACAACACCCCCCCCACCCCAAACTTGTCAGGAAACATGTTATCTCCCAAGAATAAGAAATCCTCCAGAGCAATTAAATCTTTAGGCCTGAATGTAACAATTTAAATTTGACTATGCTATGGATGTATACATAGTAGTTGCATTGTATAGTACAGTGTGTGTGCATATGTATGTGTGTGTGTATATATATAAATTTACTAGAGAGCAATATGGTACATACCTGAGTTGAGATACATTCCATATTGAGTTGGAGTTTATAGCTAAGCATGGAGGAGTCTTGTGTATTTAATATTTCAGTAATTTTTGAGTAATATTGTAAATATATCGTTTATGAAAGCATTCTTTGCTGTTTAACTAATTCATTATTATGGGTTCTATGTACGTGAATGGTACACGTCCTTATGCCGTCGTTATTACGTACCTGTCTCACTTAAAGTAAAATCAAAACCAAGACTCACATTCCCAGCTCTGTGTTTTTGCTTTCAATTTGAATTAAAATGAAAAGTGTTCAGCACCAGTGATTCCAAACCTTTGCGTAGTAAATGCCCAATGCTGGGTGATGTTAGTGTTTTTTCTTCATTACAGCTGAGTACAGTGCTATTGAAGTCATAATATTTATTCTGCTCTTCAAAAGGTCTAAAGTCAAAATTCACAAATGTGCATCAGCATTATAACTGATCTTTGCATGGGAAACAATGAATAGGTGACCATGGTTACTGATACACATCAACGGGCACTTACCACTGGCAATTTACAGTTATAGCATCAAGTCAAATATTTCCAGTACTTAACTTTCATACCCGATCTACACAAGATTCCCTAATGTTACAGTGCTTTTCATTATCTTTACAGAACACAATGTCACTGAAACTCTGGACGCAATGATTTTGACCTTTGAGCTATAACCTTTGGTATTGACCTCAGGACTCGCCACTGATGGGACTCCAAATTCCAGGCTTCAAACCTGGGACTTGCCAAGCGGCCCCTGTCAGTCCCCAGGTTCAGGACCCGACAACCTATGGGACCAACAGCCCTCGTCCTCACTGGTCTTCATCTGTAGCCTTTGCCACAGATGTCCTTCGTCACACATCCACATCATGGACCTTCAAATGTGGAACACAGAGCACGGAGTGGAGGCCTAGACTCCAACTTGACCTCTAATTCCCCTACATCCCTGTCCCTAAACACTAACCTGATCCTTAAATCCCCTCTCTGTCCTCAAAACTATCCCTACAAACCTAAAAAGGCAACTAAGTATGAGTTAAACCTACTAGACGCTATCTGGAAATCTGTTCTTAAATCTTTGTTTTGATTATCTTGAACAATTTCAGTCATGCTGCCTAGTCAACATTATTCTATTCCTTAAGTGCACATGCGCCAGTTGTGCATGCAGCCTGTAACAGTCGTTCTGACTAGTTTTCTTACCTTTTTCTTCTTACTTTTTTAACTTAGGTTATTTGTTATATTTTTTTTCACGGTACCACGTTGAAGCTGCACCCTCTCTAACATGCTGGTGGAGAGAGTTTTATTTGGGTTTCTAGCGCTGGAAATAGTTACATTCCAACACGTCTCATTAGCGGGGCAGCAGTATAGTCACATTGTTCATTCCAGGGACCAGCTGATTGCACTTGTGCCGGCCGGTTTAGCGAACAGAGTGGTGGACACCCTGCTGAAATCTGGAGGAAAACACACAGAGGATGCAGAGGGGGATCACAAAGACGAGGAAAGAGGACCGGGTCAAGACAACGGAAACTTATGGAGAAGAGGATTTTGGTGGGTAATAAAATGGACGAGTTGACGGCGCTAGCCAGGAGTCAGAGAACATTTTGGGAGTACAGTGTTATGTGTTTTACTGAAACGGGGCTGCACAAGGACATACCCGACCAAAACTTTTCCATGGAGGGCTTCCAGACCGTTCCGGCTGACCGGAAGTGCACTGAGAGTGGTAAGCATAAGGGAGTTGGGGGCTTGCTGTTCTGGTTAACAATGGATGGTGCGATCCTGGTCATATTACGTTCGAGGAATGTGCTTTTAGATCGGATATTGAACTTTTTGCTGTTGGACTCCGGCCATATTCCACCGAGATACAACACTGGGCATCATGGGAGGTTGTGGCCATCGAACTTTGCAGCTCCTCCCGTGAAGGGTCAGACACCCTGAGCCAATAGGCTGGTCCTGGACTTAGTTCCATCTGGCATAGTTTGCATATTGTTGTTTGATTGTTTGTGGTTTTTGTATTGCTATATTTATGCTCTATTCTTGGTCAGTACAGCTATAATGAAACCCAATTTCCCTCGGGATCAATAAAGTATATCTATCTATCTATCCACATGCATAGGATATTTGGTCAATCAGCAGTAAGACTAGGAAAAAGCTACATGGACACCTCAGTTTAACCAGCCTGTTATCACTGAAGCTAATTTCAGGGCTTGTCTTCCTCCTCTGCTAGTTCACCAGAAATAACAGGCATGACACATTGTGTGAGCATATTGTCAGTGCAAGTTCATTGATCCAGATACAAAGAGGTGGCAGGAATAAAACTAACGTTTTAAATGTAAGTCAATAAAAAATGAGAAGCCCGTCAGTTGTAATAATTTTAGCCACAGCACAGATCACTTATCAGACATTCCATAACTCTGGGATAGCTAAACTATAATCATGTGGGGGAATGTTTTTCCTGAATGCAAAATGAAGGAATCACATCTTTAAGAGGGACACACACAAAATGCTGGTGGAATGCAGCAGGCCAGACAGCATCCGTAGGAAGAAGCACAGTCGACGTTTCGGGCCAAGACCCTTCGTCAGGACTTTAAAAGGGACTTTTGCAGATTATAGGAACCTGGTCATCCAGCAATAAACCAATCCTCACTGCAATTTATTTGCCTCTGGTTGTAATTTTTCTCCATTACTTTTAAATAAGACTCTGCCTCAACCTTGCCCTAAGGCAAAATACCCCAAGCTATGCAGAAAAGCTTCTTCTAATCCCTCTCCTTAGTTACAATTTTAAATTGATGGTTCCTTGTCAAAGGTAATGGTCTCTCTCTTTTTATCTCATTGCATTACATTAATTTTTTTTCTTTTTCTTGTTCTAATTGTGTTCTTTCTTGTAAGAATTGTGAATAATTTATGCTTATGCATTTATGATTGAGATACAATGCAAAATAGGCCCTTCAAGCCACACCGCCCAGCAACCCCCGATTTAATCCTACTGTATCCATGGGACAATTGATAATGACCAATTAACGTATCAACCAGTATGTCCTTTGGACTGTGGCAGCAAACCAGAGCACACAGAGGAAACCCACGTGGTCACGGGGAGAATGTACAAACTCCTTACAGGCCACGGCAGGAACTTTATGTGTTTCTTGTGAATGCTGCTAATATGATGCTTGGTGCCTGTGATGCTGCAGCAAGTAAGTTTGTCCTTGTACCATCCTTACATGTATTGTGCAATGACAGTAAACTTAACTTTGACTTCCACTTAAAAGGGAGTAACAAATATCCCTTTAGCCTCCGTTACTTCAAATATCATTCTCAATCCAAGATGTTATCCCTGATAATACCCGATTCTGTGAGTGCTGTAAATGGTCCACGGTCTGAAGAATCCTTTGCAAATAATGGACCAGAGCTGGAGTTAGAGGCAGATATCCCCAGTCCAGGAGTTCTCATGCTGTTTCTCTGGATGAGTCTTGCTATTTCTTACAGTGGTGCAGCAAGTGTCCTGGCCTTGTAAAATGTATTTCAGGGCTCCATATTTGAATGGTGACACTTTTGAAATAACCATCAGGGGATGGGTCAGTGAAGGTGAATCTGGGCAACCATCAAATTGGTGGAAAACCAATGGATCCAAGAGCTGTTCGTAACTTAGAGGGCAGCATAACAAGAGACATAGATCACATGTGGCTGCATCCAAATGATCTGCATCCAATACACTGACTCCATTGCAGGAAGACTCAAGTAAGGACTTCAATGGGCTAGGCTAAAGGGTAGCCTCAATGAAATGCATTCTGCATGGGATTGCATTCAATATCATGGAATATTGAGCCAACCAACAAGAACTTGGTATCAAGCTTTAGGCAGACTCCAGAGCCCACCTTTTCCAGAATGGAAGTGATGGCCAGCTCCATTCTCACTTGTGGTTCCAGTGGTGATACAGTGCCTTGTAACAGGCTCTTTTGCTGCACACACTCTGTAGCCAACCAGTACTGCTACACAGGAAATTCAGAGCACCGCAGAGTCCAGTGTTCATACAGCCACGTGGGGACTCAACAGCTCCACATCAATCTGCCCTCCCATGGGTTAACTTGGATCACAGAACTACTGCTCCATGGAGTGACATTGAAATAAAAAAAAATTCAGATTAAGGTTAGAGACAGAATTGAATGCACGTCAGCCTCTGGCAGGGTTTGCAGGCCATTACCTCCTAAAAACAAAACCTAAGATCATGAATGGCTGTGATGCTTCACTCCCAGATAAGATCAATGCCTTTTAATGCACCTTTTGTAAGGGAGAAGAAAACTACGGCTGTGAGAATCCCTGCAGCATCTGATGACACTGTGTTCTCCATCTCCGAGTTCGATGTCAGAACATCATTCAAGGGGGTGAATCCTTGCAAAGCATCAGGCCTAGATGGTGTACCTAATAGGGCTCTGAAAGCCCGTGCCAAGCAACTGGTGACAGTATTGAAGGACATCTTCAGTCTCTTACCGCTGCAGTCAAAGGTTTCCACCTGCTTGAAAAGGGCAACAATCATACCAGTGCCCAAGAAGAACAGGGTGAGCTGCCTCAATGACTATCACCCAATTCCACTCACATCTGCTGCGGTGAAGAGCTTTGAGAGGTCAGTCATGGCTAGAATCAACTCCTGCCCAAACAAGGGCATACACCCCCTGCAAGTCGCCTATCGCTATAGTAGGTCAACATTGGATGTAAGTTCACTGGCTCTCAACTTAGTCTTGGGTCACAAGGACAATAGCAATACCTATGTCAGTCTGCTATTTATTGATTACAGCTCAGTGTTCAACACAATCATACCCTCAGTTCTAATCAACATGCTCCAAAACTTGGGCCTCTGTACCTCCCTTTGTACCTGTATCCTTGACTTCTTCACTGGGAGACCACAGTCTGTGTAGATCGAAAATAAAATCTCCTCCTCCCTGACCATCTTAAGGATGCATGCTTAGCCCACTACACCACTCTCTCTACACCCACAATTGTGTGGCTAGTGTTACGAGAATACACATAAAATTAAGATGTTTGCTGGCCTGGGCTAGCATCAGTGGCATCAGCAGTTGGCCTGCCACCTGCCCTCAGGGGAAGGAGAGATAAGGAACAATGGAGCAGCGTCTGGAGATGTGTAATGAAGGGACGTGGGAGAGGGAGCTGTCTGGAGCGGCTCCCCCCTTTGAACCCTGAACTGTTTGAAGTGATGGACAGGCGATACCCCAGCAGGGGGATAAAAAGGGACAGGTTCGCTAAGACAGGGACACACGCCACCCGAGGTAACGAGACCCTGGAAGCGGTACGCTTCTCACGAGTGGGTGAGAAGTACCAGACAACGACAAGGGTGGAAAGGTACGATCAGCGGGAACCCGGTGTGTGTCCGCCCTTGCCTGGGTGCCGGGTTCACTGCAGAGGATCGACCGCATCTGGAGGAGGGGTCACAGTCGGTGACCTCAGGTGACATCACCAAGGACCTGCCCAAAAGCTGTTTGTGAGCCATCTCGCTGGTCTGTGAGCCATCTTGCTGGTCTGTGAGTGAAGCCGTTCTGAATGATCAGTTGTTCCTGTTCTATGTCTCTCTTCCCCCACGTTGTCCACCGCCATGGCAATGATTACTGCGAACTGAACTACTAACTGGACTGAACTTTGAGTAATTTTGAAATTGGTCATTTACCCCTAGACAACGATAGAGCTTGATTGATGCTGTTATCTTAATTCTGTGTACATGTGTGGTTATCATTGTTGAATTGTTGCATTTATTATCCTTTTGATTACTGTGTTGCTTGTTTCTTTAATAAAACTTTCTTAGTTCTAGTACTCCAGACTCCAACTGAGTGATCCATTTCTGCTGGTTTGGCAACCCAGTTACGGGGTACGTAACATAAGTGGGGTTCTCGTCCGCGATTTTGAACGCTAAATTTGGGACGGAGTAAATTGATTGGGTTAAAATTCCCGAAAGAAAGAAAAGACAAACAGCAGAAATGGAGGTTGAGGAATTTATAAAGGCGCCGACCTTGGAGGCATTAGAGGATGCCAGGAAATCAGAATTGATAGCTGTGGCCAAACGGGTGAATCTTGCCAAGGTGAAGTCGACAATGAGGAGAGAGGAGATACACAGAGCTATTGTAGAGCACTATGTATCTAAAGGTGTGTTTCCCCAAGGTGAGCTGGGGGTGGTGTCTATTGAAAAACCTGCTGGAGACGCGGTACAGGTACAGCTTGAAAAACTGAGACTCGAGCACGAGTTCCGGGTACGGCAGTTAGAACACGAAGAGAAGCAGTTAGAAAGGCAGGAGAGAGAGTTAGAAAGGTGGGAGAGAGAGAGAGAGTTAGAAAGGCAAGAGAGAGAAAGACAGTTGGAGAGAGAAGAGAGAGAGAGGGACAGACAGTTGGAGAGAGAGGAGAAACAGAGGGAAAGGGAATTTGAGCTGGAGAAGTTAAAGATAAGGGCCGAGCAGGGGCTCGTGCCGAACCAAGGTGGAGGGTTCCGGGCGACCCAGGAGGTTAGGCTGGTTCCCCCATTTGACGATACCGATGTGGATCGGTACTTTCTCCACTTCGAAAAGGTGGCTATAAGTCAGGAATGGCCGAGGGATAAGTGGGTTGTCTTACTTCAGAGTGTACTGAAAGGGAAGGCCCAACAAGCTTACTCGGCTTTATCCGCGGAAGATGCCCAGAAGTATGAGGTGGTGAAGGAGGCCATCCTCAGGATTTATGAGTTGGTCCCGGAGGCATACCGGCAGAGGTTCCGGAATGCGAGGAAGCGGTGGGACCGCACGTATTTGGAGTTTGCTCGCGAGATGCAAACATATTGTGAGCGTTGGTGCGCCTCGAAGGGGGTAGAGGGGGATTATGACAGACTGCTGCAGCTGATTCTGATTGAGCAGTTTAAAGGTTGTGTCCCTGAGGGTATGAGACCCTACCTCGATGAGAAAGAGGCAGCCACGTTAGCCGCAACTGCTAAGTTAGCGGATGAGTATGCGTTGACGCATAAAATGAAGGTTGCCCCGAGTAAAGGCTACCAGAAGGGTAGTCAGGACGGAGGGGAGAGTCCGCCGGAAAAGTCAGAAAGTAAGCCGGGGACTAGTGAAAAGGATAAGGTAGACCGGGAGCAGTCTGGTAGGAAGTCTCCTGGGGTCGTCTGTTATAATTGTGGGAAAGCCGGACACTTTGCGTCCAGGTGCTTTGCCCCAAGGAAGGAGACGGGGAAAGGAAAAGCGGAAATTTTGAATGGCTGTATTGAGCTGTTAAGCGAACCGCTAGGGAAGGACAGGTCTGAAAAAGTCCAGGAAGGGCGCGAGAGGTTTATCTCGGCCGGACTGGTGTCAGTGAAGGAGAGGTTAAAACCAGTTCCAGTGCGGATCTGGAGAGACACGGAGCGTGTCAGTCACTAATACTGAAGAGTGTATTAGAGTTTAGCTCAGAGACCCAGACTGGGGAGGTAGAGGTCAAAGGTGTTGGGGAAGGGACAGAGTCAGTCCCTTTGCACCAGATACACTTACAGAGCAACCTGGTCTCTGGACTAGTCACGGTCGGGGTGAGGTCCGAATTACCGATGAAAGACGTGGAAGTCTTGCTCGGTAATGACATCGCCGGAGGAATCGTGTTCCCAGTCGTGAGATTGACGGGTCAGCCTGCCAGCATGGAGG
Organism: Mobula hypostoma; assembly: GCF_963921235.1. Classification (NCBI taxonomy): domain Eukaryota; kingdom Metazoa; phylum Chordata; class Chondrichthyes; order Myliobatiformes; family Myliobatidae; genus Mobula; species Mobula hypostoma. The sequence goes on along the minus strand of NC_086103.1, from coordinate 113,428,933 downwards.
CCCCGCCCGCGATGGTGAATTTGGCTGAAACATTTCTGCCAACCTTGTATGAGACAGGGTGTAGTGAGATAAGAGGTAGTGAGGGAGCTGGGACGGACGTAGCAGTAGCCAGGAAAGAATTTGTGCAGACGCAGGAGCGAGACGAGGGGCTGATGGTTTTTGCCGAGACCGCTCTCTCTGACACAGCCTTGACAAGCTATTGTGCGGATAAGGAGGTGCTAAGGAAGAAAGGGAAATCAAGTACAGCATCCGCAGATGAGGAGTGGGGGGTGGTGCAAGAGAGTTATGGGGATGAGGTTTTTAACATGGCCCACGAGGTACCCCCCGGTGGACATTTTGCGGTGCTGGAGGAAACAGTTGGTGGAATCATGAAAGAGAGTTACCGGCTGCCCAGGGGGAAAAATGTTATTGATCATGACCGACGCGAACTGAGACGGTCACCGGCTTTTGATATGCTAACAAACCTAGTCGGTGTTAGCGTGGAAATCAATGAAGCTAGGGGCCCCCTGCTAAGAGGAAAAAACCATTTTGAAAAGATTAGGATGGGATCGGTCAGATGGGAGAAGGCTATTGTTTTGGCCAGGTCTACTGATAAGGTCTCTCCCTTAATCCCCGAAGGAGTAATTAAACGACTCGCACCCATGTGTTTGATTGTCCCGAGGAAATGCAAAGAACTGGGACGTTGGGTGATTGTGGTTACAATAGGGTAGCCAAGTAAACAACACCCATATTTTTTGAGTAATTCAGTGACTAAAGGGCTGATGAACACAGAGGTGTGTATTGGCAATTTAACACGGCTGTCTGAAGCCAGCTTGATAGTGAACCTTGGAAAAAATGAATTCGGCCACACGAATGTCACTTACCTGGGAATTGTGGTGACACAGGGGCAGCTGGCAGTGATGCAAGCTACAGTGCAGGCTATCGCTGACCTCCCAACCCCGACAGACAAGAGGGCCCTCAGAAGGCTTTTGGAGATGGTGGGGTACTGCAGGAAGTTTTGCAATAACTCTGCGGTCAATACCCGTCCCCCTCCTACTAAGCCCTTGCGAGAGAAAATTGAGTCGGAATGGGACGACCCTTGTTATTGTGGTCCGGGACAAAACCAAATGAGAGGTTACATTGGTCGCAATTCATCAGTGTTTTTGGCCACTATGAAGTTTGCTGAGTTGGAGCCTGGTCTAAGGGATTATTAATAACACGTGTAAAAGGAACAGAAAATGTGATGACTGTCTGTCAAGGTGTTGACAGCTTCAAATTCTCTGTATTAGGTAAATAACTGTTAAAGATGTATATTGTGTATGTATCAGATAATGTAGTCATGTTTGTAATTTTTACCTCCCGGTAAAAATCCTTAAAGGGGGGAAGTGTTACGAGAATACACATAAAATTAAGATGTTTGCTGGCCTGGGCTAGCATCAGTGGCATCAGCAGTTGGCCTGCCACCTGCCCTCAGGGGAAGGAGAGATAAGGAACAATGGAGCAGCGTCTGGAGATGTGTAATGAAGGGATGTGGGAGAGAGAGCTGTCTGGAGCGGCTCCCCCCTTTGAACCTTGAACTGTTTGAAGTGATGGACAGGCGATACCCCAGCAGGGGGATAAAAAGGGACAGGTTCGCTAAGACAGACACACACGCCACCCGAGGTAACGAGACCCTGGAAGCGGTACGCTTCTCACGAGTGGGTGAGAAGTACCAGACAACGGCCAGGGTGGAAAGGTACGATCAGCGGGAACCCGGTGTGTGTCCGCCCTTGCCTGGGTGCCGGGTTCACTGCAGAGGATCGACCGCATCTGGAGGAGGGGTCACAGTCGGTGACCTCAGGTGACATCACCAAGGACCTGCCCAAAAGCTGTTTGTGAGCCATCTCGCTGGTCTGTGAGCCATCTTGCTGGTCTGTGAGTGAAGCCGTTCTGAATGATCAGTTGTTCCTGTTCTATGTCTCTCTTCCCCCACGTTGTCCACCGCCATGACAACGATTACTGCGAACTGAACTACTAACTGGACTGAACTTTGAGTAATTTTGAAATTGGTCATTTACCCCTAGACAACGATAGAGCTTGATTGATGCTGTTATCTTAATTCTGTGTACATGTGTGGTTATCATTGTTGAATTGTTGCATTTATTATCCTTTCGATTACTGTGTTGCTTGTTTCTTTAATAAAACTTTCTTAGTTCTAGTACTCCAGACTCCAACTGAGTGATCCATTTCTGCTGGTTTGGCAACCCAGTTACGGGGTACGTAACACTAGGCACAACTCATACACCATCTATAAACTTGCCAACAACACCTACTGTTTCCAGAATTTTTGATTGTAATGAGGAGGCATACAGGAGTGAGATAGACCTGCTGGTTGAGTGATGTCACAACAACCTTTCACTCAACGTCAGTGAGACCAGGGAATAGAATGTGGACTTCAGGAAGGGGAAGCTGTGGGAACACACACCAATCCTCCTCGAGGGATCAGCAGTGAAAAGGGTGATCGTTTTCAAGTTCTTGGGTGTCAACATCTCTGAAAGATCTATCCTCGGCCCAATATATCGATGCAATTACAAAGAAGGCATGACAGCAGCTATATTTCATTTGGAGTTTGAGGCAGATTAATATGTCACCAAAGGCGCCTGCAGATTTGTACATATGTATCGTGGTGAGCATTCTAACTGGTTACATCACTGTTTGGTATGGAGGGGTCACTGCGCGGGATCAACAAAGGCCGCAGAATGATGTACACTCAGCCAGCTCCATCATGGGCACCAGCCTCCCCAGCGTCAAGGATACCTTCAAAAGGCGATGCCTCAAAAAGACGGCATCCATCATTAAGGACCCCCATCACCCAGGACATGCCCTCTTCTCATTGCTACCATCAAGGAGGAGGTACGGGAGCCGGAAGAATGTTTCAGCAACAGCTTCTGCCTCCCTCGCCATCAGATTTCTCAGTGGACAATGAACCCATGAGCACTACTTCACTGCTTTTTATTCTTTTTTGCATACTGTATTTAAATTTAAGCATGTAATTTTATATATTTATTGTAATTCATAGTTTTATTATTATTATATATTGCAATGTACTGCTGTCACAAAACAATTGTCTTTATGAGATATGCCAGTGATATTAAACCTGACTCTGATTCTGATTCTGATTCTGGCTTCATGGGGCCAGGGTTTTGCAGGAAAACTGGATTCATCTTCCCACCCTCATCATTTGCCAGTCCTGTGCAATGGTTTTTAGCTTCTGCTCCTCTGTGATCCTGAGTAAAATTGTAGAGTTGAAAGCCTGGCCGTCTAGATCCAGATTCAGGTTGACCATGTCCATATGTAATCGTCTCCACAGAATGTCAACATTCATTAAGGAGTGCTGATTCGGAGATGCAAAACACATGCAACTCTTACCAATTTAATCTCAAAAGAATGGACATTTGTGAATTCAAGTTTATTCCAAAGGAACATTGCAATGGCATCCAACTTCAACCCAAAATGTATTACCACATATAACTTTACCCCCAAACGATCACTGCTAAAAAGTGAAACTTTACACTAAAGAAACAGCACTCTCCAATCCAATTTCATACTAATATTGGGCATTAAAATGGCCAACTTCCTCCTAAAGAGAAGCTGATTTCAAAACCAATGAAAAGAGAACCAAAAGTGATGGTCCATGCGGGTGGTATGGTAGGATGGTGGTTGGCATAATGTTTCACAGTGCCAGTGACTGGGGCTCCTCCCACTGTCTGTGTGAAGTTTGTATATTCTTCCTGTGACCATGTGGGCTTCTTCCAAGTGCTCCAATTTCCTCCGACTTTCGAAAGACATACAAGTTCCTAAAAAGTTTGCAAGTCGTGGGCGTGAAATGTTGGCACCAGAAGCATGGCGACATTTGCAGGCTGCCCCCAGCATATCCTCAGTCTGCGTTGGTGGTTGACACAAATCAACGCATTTCACTGCATTTTTCGGTGTACATGTTTTAAATTAATATAACCTTTCTCTTTATCTTAATCTCAATGCCACTGTGTTGCAGTAATATCCAAGTGATAATTCTCTTCTAGCAAGAGTTGTGTGCATTGGGGATTATCTTTTGGTTACAACCCACTTCCTGCTGATGACACACATTTCTGTTGGGATTGTGGTCAGCAGGTCCATACTGGCTCAGCAGACTAGCAATGATCCTCCTTGTTCAAAATATAACATACTGGTGTGGGTAATGTAATTGGGAGAAATATATATAATTCATAACCACCAACATTGGGTTTGGGGTTGCACTTTTAGAGGCTGGTTTGACATGATGACGTAATTACATAAGGATTCTTAGTGTACTTTTGCGTCTAGGTTTCAGAGTTCAATAAAAACGTGTTAGGGGTTTCATTAAATGTAAAACGACTCACTTTGTTTTATTTGTGAAATCATACAATGGTGACCCTGATACTCCAGGGCGATTCCAGAATTGCTGGACATGGCAGCCAATGCAGTTGCTTTGAAACTGCTGGAACTCTGGGAGCAAAATGGCAATGCTCGGTTTGTACAAGCTGAGGCCCAGTTTGCTCTGCAAGAAATCATCACCGACAGCACCACGTTTCTGCATGGTAGTGTCGTTCAGCAATTCCACGGCCGTGAGAGTGGTAGGTCTACTAGAACAACTGCCTGAACACGATAAATACCGATTGCTGAAAACTTACATTTTACAGACTTCTGGACTATTGGAGTCTGAGCGCGTCAAACAGTTGCTCTCCTTGCCCAGCTTTGGCGATGCTAAGCTGTTGGAGCTAATGGACCACATGTTGTCTCTCCTGGGAAATCACTATCCTTGGTTTATTTTTAAGGAACTCTTCATTCAGAAAAAGCCTGATGAAGAGTGCATGGCCCTCGCTACTGCACCCGTGAAGGACGATAGGGAGCTTGTTAAAATGGCTGATAGTCTACATTCAACTAGGCCGCAGTGCATCATTACCCCTCCTTTCTCTACCTCAATAAGCCCAGTTAGCAAGGCCCCCAACATAAGGACACCCACGGCTGAGAAACAGACAATGCCACGTCTGTGCTTTTACCACACTCGCTTTGGTAGGAACACGAACACCAGGAAGCGCTGACTGCCTTGCAGCTTCGACAATGCCAGAGCATTGGGACATCAGAGATCTGTGAACACCACGGGTTCTAGCTGCCAGGATCATCTACTCTTCATTATGGACTCCCTTTCAGGGAAGTGCTTGAGTGAGTGTGCTGCCAGCATCACCTATTGATGAAAAGGCAAAGAGTGACAAAACCTCGCTGGAGGCCGTCAACAGCAGCAAGATCCAAACTAACGGGACACGACAGGTGATGCTCTGCTTCAGTGGGCAATGTTGCACTTGGGACTTCATCTTGGCTAAAGTCACTAGACCTCTGCTCTGTGCAGATTTCCCGTATGCCCAAGGACTGTTAGTTGACGTTAAGAATTGCCAGCTTGTGGATGTCAAGGACTTTGGGTCATTACCCTGCTCCCCAAGTAAGTATCTCCTAACAACTCAGTCAATAGCATGCGCCACTGCATGTGAGTTTACTCGACTGCTGAGCGAGTTCTCAAACCTCATCAAGCCCACACTCTCCACTACAGTCACAAAACATGGGGTTGAGCACCATATTCCCACAACTGGCCCGCCAGTCCATGCCCACGCATGTAGACTAGACTTAGAAAAGCTGCAAACACGAGGGCTGATTTTGTCAACATGGAAAGACTCAGAATTGTATGCCAGTCAAACAGCCCCTGGGCTTCACAGTTCCATATGGTCTCTAACCCCGATGGTGGTTGCCACCCATGAAGTGATTACCAATGATTTAACAAGGCCACCTCCCTCTGATCATTACCTGGGTCCACACATTAAACACTTTTTGGCATGTTTAGCCAGAAAACTAATTTTTTTCCAAAGTTAATCAAGTTAGGGTCTACCATCAGGTGCCTGTATGCTTGGAGGACATTTCCAAAGCAGCTATAATAACCCCGTTTGGCCTTTTTGAGTTTCTGCGTGTGTCATTTGGACTGAAAAACGCAGCACATTCTTTCCATCGGCTGATGGACTCTGTATTAAAAGACTTCAATTTACTTTCTGTTTACCTAGATGACTACTTGTCTCTAGTGTGTCCAAATCAAGCATATATCTCATCTCCACACACGTTTCGAGCACTTAAGCCAACACGTGTTGATAATTATCCTTGCTAATTACCAGTTTGGGCTGTCAACCATTGACTTCCCCAACAATCACATCTCTGCAAAAAGGTACAAAATCCCTCCCATCAAAAGTAGCTGCTTCTATGGATTTCCCATTGCCCTGCACTGCAAAAAAAAATACCAGCGTTTTTAGGTTTCTATCATTGCTTCATCCCGCGAGCTGCTGGACTTATGTTCCCCTGATTGGTGCGCTTAAAGGTAATACTCCTAATCAAGTGCTTGACTGACCAGCAGACATGACCAGGGCACTTGATGGTACCAAATGAGTTTTCTACCGCGACCCTACTGGCGTAACCACTCCCCAATGCACCCACAGCCAATATTACTGATGCTTAAGACAATGCTGTGGGTGCTGTGCATGAACAGTTGGTCGGAGGAGTGTGGCAGTGCTCGCCTTTTTTCGGCCAGCAACTCTGTTCCCCCCCCAACCCCAAATTGAGGTACAACACGTTTGATTGTGAGCTTCTCAGTCTCTATCTGGCTGTCCACCATTTTTGTTTTCTCCTAGGGGGTTGCCATTTCACAGCATTCATTGATCACAAACCCCTCGTGCACACGATGGCGAAAACATCAGACCCTTGGTCTGCACGGCAGCAATATCACCTGACCTACATATTCGAGTTCACAATTGATATACAACATATCAAGGAAAAGAATAATGCTGTGGCTAATCGCAATTTACAGACATCTGTTGAGGCCACACACATAGGGGTTGCTCAGACCGGCATGGCAGTCGACCAAGTTACTGACCCAGAGGTCCAGGCTTTCTGAACAGCAGTCATGGGCCTGTGGTGGGCTGATATTAAGTTCAGGGAAGCTGGGGTTTCTTTCCTGTGTGATGCCTTAACTGCCCTTGCCCTTGCTTCATCGTGCCCACAAACTGGAAACGGACTGCTTTAGACTCCACACATGGCCACTTGCATCCGGCTGGAAGGCCTCACAGAAAATGGTTGCACTAAAGTTTGTTTGGCACAGCCTCAGAAAGGATGTGTATGATTGGACTGCAGCAGGCAAAAATTAACCATCATGTTTCGGTGCCTTTGTACTTTTGAAGTTCCTGAGCAATAGTTTGACCATGTCAATGTGGATCTTGTAGGCCCTCTTCTCCTCTCCTGCGGTATCACGCACTTTCCCACCATGGTGGACCGTACCACCAGGTGGCCAGAGGTCGTCTCTCTAGCATGGACGATGGCTGCAGATGTGGCTTGGATGTTCATCAGCACCTGGGCTGCTTGGTTTGGCACCCCATCTGATATTTCCTCTGACCACGGTCCCCAATTCATTTCAGACCTCTGGTCTGCGATGGCCCAGAACTTCGGTATTAGGCCACATCAAATCATGGCGTATCACCCCCAGTCTAATGGCCTATGCGAGCAATTTCACCGCTCCTTAAATGCTGCTTAAATGATTATCTCCTGTGGATCCTGCTGGGGCTCAGAACAGCTCCAAACCAGGGCTTGCTGTCATCCGTGACTGAGTTGGTATATGGGCAGTCGTTACGAGAGCCAGGTGATTTTATTCCTGAGGCCACGCCTGCCTGGTCGGCCTGTCAAAATGTTCCACCCTCCTCAGTAAATTCAATTCCTCTTCACCTATTCCTACCTCCCATCATAACGTACAGCACTCTTGGGTTCCTATTGACCTACGTTCTGCCTTGTTTGCTTTCGTCTGCTATGATGCACAACAAGATCCCCTTAGGCCCCTTACAATGGCCCATTCCACGTTTCGGAATGGAGAGAAAAGACTTTTATCATAGATAAGAGGGGTAAACCTAAATGTATTTTGGTAGATTGCCTTAAACTGACCCACCAAGATTTGAGAGTATTCCACTGCCAACACAACCATGAGCATGTGAACACACCTCTGGACGAGCCAGAGGCACCTGCTGTTCCTCCACCCATGGAACACAGGACCTCAGATGGCTAGCTCATCTGAGCTCCAGACAGGCTCACAATGCTGCTTTTAGTGAATTTTGGGGTGGTGGTGGGGCATTGTAAGGTACCATAAAACACAACCATCAAAATTGGGTAGAGGGTTCATTAAGAGGCTGGTTTGGTGTGATGACGTTATTATATCAAGATTTTTAACGCGATTTTTTTGTTTAGGTTTTGGAGTTCAATAAAATGTGTTACGGTTTCATTAAACCTAAAATGCCTCACTTTGTTTTATTTGCGAAAACCTACACTGGCAATGAGGAAAATTGTTTCACTAGTACCAAAAGATTGGAGGGTGGCAAATGTTATTTCTTTGTTGAAGAAAGGTAATAGGAATAATCCTATGAATTATAATCTTACATCAGTGGTGGGCAAAATTTTGGAAAGGATTCTTAGAGAGGGGATTGACGACTATTTGGAGAAGCATAGTCTTATTAGGGACAGTCAGTGTGGTTTTGTGAGGAGCAAGTAATGCCTCACGAATCTACCTGGATTAGAGACATGTCTTATGAATGAGCTAGTGCTTTTCTCTTTGGAGCAAAGGAGGATGAGAGGTGACTTGTAGAAAATGATAAGAGATATAGATAGAGTAGGCAGCCAGCATCATTTTCCTATGCAACAAGGGCTAATACAGCAAGGCATTATTTTAAGGTGATTGGAGGAAAATGTAGGTGAGTATCAGAGATAGTTTTTTTATGCAGAGAGTGGTGGATATGTGGAACACACTGCAAGGGGCAGTGGAAGAGACAGATACATTAGGGACATGAAACAGACTCTTAGATAAGCATATGGATTGAAAGAAAAGTGGAGGGTTATGTGGGAGGGAAGGGTTAGATTGAGCTTGGAGTAGGTTAGAAGGCTGGCACAATATTGGGGGCTGAAGAACTTGTACTGTTCTGTGTTCTCTATGTTGTATATTTCTGAACTGAAATGAATACTGTATATGTATTTGAAAGAATCCTAAAACATATTTGTCCGTAAACAGAATAATGGAAGGGCAGAGGAGAAACCTAAAGAAACCAGCCTGGACTGAAGGAAAGTTTACCATGTTAAGAAGAGTGAGGAGGGGCATTACTAAAAAGAATAGGAACATATGAAGATAACTGATGTTGATTGAAGCATCTAGCATGGTTATTCAAGCCCAGATCAATACCTTAAGTAGTGAAGGCAAAATTGGAGGAAAAAAAATGCAGTCTTCTCCGAAAGAATTTATTTTAATTTCTAATCAGCATCCAATGCACCAGTCTTAAAACCTAATAGATTAATTTAGCTTTATGGAAATTATAAGTTGATTACTAATTGAGTTTTGTTCCTAGAATTGTATCCCATTGCTAGGAAAGAAATTTGCAATTTTATCAGGAGGGCAGAATTTTCTAAGTTGAATATGAATTATAAATATCAACAGTGTTAAAGCATCTGTCAATGTAAGCTTGACTATCAACAAATGCATGGGCTTGTCACGTCCATCCTTGCGAGTTCCATCTGCACCCACTAAGTTCCAGACAGGTGTGGTGGCATTGCTGCAGGACATTTCCAAGGTCACCGTATACTTGTTTAATATACCATGCATATTAACCTGATTGCAGGACCCTCAAGGAAAAATACCTACAATGTCTGGCAGGGCTGACCGGACAGAAAAAGGCAGACATACGTCTGTATATCCAAAGAAAACTAAGTATTATTTTTGGCAAATAATGTACAGTACTTAGGGAGTGTGTGAATGCTAAAGGACTAACCCCTAGTTCAACAGAAGGTAAATACTTTCGTTAGTATTTCTGCACCAAGTATTCAAGGACATAGAAGTGTATCTCTGTCTGCTCCTTTGGCAGTGATCCAAGAAACAATGCCAATTTTGCTGGACCTTTCTTGGGGAAGGTGTGTCTGGTTATGGTTGATGCTCATTTGAAGTGGATAGATGTGGGGAAAGGATATGCTCCTGTACTGTTCTTTGTACTGTGTGTCAGTGTTGAAGGACTGTCTTACATGCTGGAAGTTGATTCATGAGTACAGATTTTAAAGATTTCATCAATCAAAATGCCTTTAAGTTATATGACTTCTGCCCAGGTCTCCTTTCGCCTGATGGAGTAGTGGAGGAGGTTGTCAGACTTTATTAGAACAAATCAATGAAATTCAAGGAGGCCACATTGAAACCCAAATGCCTTGGTTTCTCACATCAAAGTTGCTGGTGGACACAGCAGGCCAGGCAGGATCTCTAGGAAGAGGTACAGATTTCCTTGTGTTTGCCTTGGTTTCTCTTCAGTTACTGCAGTAGATTACAATTTATAACTGAGCAGTCTCACAAGCATTTATTTATGGCAAATAAATTGAGATCAACTATAGATATCAATATTTCCAACTCAAAAAAGGAACAAACAATTACAATGAATGTATGCTATAACAAAAATGGCATCCACCCACCTTCTCCTTACCTGGTCTCACCTATCATCTGCAGTTTGTACTCCTTCCCTTCCCAACACCTTCTTATTCTGGCTTCTGCCCCCTTCCATTCCAGTTCTAATGAAGGATCTCAACCTGAAATGTTGACTGTTTATTCCCCCAGGTAGATGCTGCCTGACTTGTTGAGTTCCTCCTGCACTTTATGGGTGTTGCTCAAGATTTCCAGCATCTGCAGAATCGCTTGTTTTTATAAATTTTAAAATACCAGCACATAGATTTAATCCTCTCTGTATCCCATCTGAAACATTTTTAAGAAATGCAATTAAAAATCTTACAAAACCCTATGGCTGCAGATTCAAAGTACGATGACAAATTGATATGAACATATAACCTGAATAAGGGACAGAGTGGACATACACAAAACTGTAGCCAGGATAAAACCAACAGCAAAACTATTGTTGAATATAAAAGAAGAGTTCTACCTTCAACAGCCCTTTTGAAGAAAACCTTACAACTTCCACATGTAAGGACTCCATAATGGCAACCTGACGCTTCATCACCACAGATCAGACAGAGTTTCTGCAGACTGAGTCCCGGGGCAAAATGAGAGACATGGCCTCGTCCATTCTCTGGCCTTCAAAGAAGAGAGGAAGAAAAAGATTTCAAAGTCAATTGTTTCACAATTAAAAATAATTGTAATAAAATGTTAACTTTAAAAGTTCTTTCTACAACTTAGGTGAAATTTCACCTGCCTTGCAACATTCCTACATATAATGCTCCATTCAGAGTATACACCTACATTAGATTACACCTACATAGATTCACATTCAAAGTGAGAAAGCTGCTGATGGGTTGGATTCCTGCTAAACAGCTGAATTTTAATTGCCAAAAATCAGCTAATTAGTAAAGTTTCTTTTGAAGCTCATTTTTGCGGGGAATGGTGTTTTATTGTGTTTGATCATCTGTCTTCTGTCCAGTCCCAATTAACAGCTGTGCCGTGGTGGAAAAACGAAAAAAGGAACCTTTGATCACTCCTCTGATCTGGTAATCAGTATCATTATTGAAATAATACTCACTCAATTTGCTGCAAGTGTATGAAATAGATTTAAAGTCAGCTTAATCCAGAATTTAACACTTTGCTTCTCATATGGGAACTGTCAAATGTGCAGTTAATTTAACATCAAATAAGGACACAACATCCTTGAGGTAGCAATAATGAACTGGATTTTTGTAAACGTGTGCAAATAAAATCACATTTTGTACCTATTTGTGCTTCATGTTGTACTTGTTTTAACTCAGTATTTTGACGTTAAGTTTGCACATATAATCCTTCTCATGTGTTCTTCAGTTTCAACCACTGGAAAACATAACCAGTGGACTTAATCACAAAAGGTGGCATCTTTTTCTTGTGGTAATATAATTTACTTAAAATACTAATAATGGCTACAGCTTAACATATAAGAAGTAACACCACCTTCTATGATACAAGATCTAACCACACAATGATCAGTAATAATGGATTGCAGGCATGGTGTTCAAAGTTCAAAGGATTCAAAGAATTCAAAGTACATTTATTATCAAAATTCACAACCCTGAGATTCATCTTCTCCATAGACAGCCACGAAATAAAGAAAACAATGGAACCCGTTCAAAGAAAAAAACATCAATCCTCCCATGAGCAAACAACAAATCATGCAAACAGCCACAAGAACATTGATTCCCCCGCTAAACAAATCGTGCAAATGGCAACAAGAAAAAACGAGCAAGAACACAGAAGATAAAGCACAAAATTGAATCAATGAATGACCAACAACCAATGACCAAAAGACAACAACCTGTTGAAATACAAAAGGGAGAAGAAATAATAATAATAAATAAATAAGCAATAAATATCTAGAACATGAGATGAAGAGTCTTTGAAAGTGAGTCCATAGGTTATGGAAACCATTCGATAATGGGACAAGTGAAGTTGAATGAAGTTATCCCCATTGATTCAAGTGCCTGATGGTTGAGAGATAATAACTGTTCCTAAACCTAGTGGCTTGGGTCCTGAGGCTCCTGTACTTTCTTCCTGATGGCAGCAACGAGAGGACACCATGAACTGGGTGGTGAGGGGTCTCTGATGATGGAAGCTGTGTTCCTGCAACAGCACTCCATGTAAATGTGCTGGAATGGCTTTACCTGTAGTGGACTGGGCTGAATCCACTACTTTTTATAGGATTTTCCATTCAAGGGCATTGGTGTTTCCATACCAGATACATAGAGATCAACCAGTGTTAATAACGTACTTTGATAGAGATATTTAAGAAGAAAAGGTAAAAGAAACAGACCCCTGTTAGATAGAGAAATTCAGTGAAAGGGACAGAAGAAATTAAACAGCATTGTGCCTGTTTTCTTCTTGCTGTTCTGGAAGAATAGAATGACCTGACCCCAAGAGTTTTTTTTCCCTAAAATATTCTGCAAACATAGAGTACATTAACCAGGCATTTATATCTTTGCAAATGGTCCAAAGCACTGTAATCTACTGATCTCTACTTTAAAAGCAACTTTTTAGTTTGTGGATCACTATGGATTTTTTTAATGGAAAGAGTCTGTTAATTGATATAAAGTCTTAAATATTCTGGACTAAAAATCTCCCTGTGGACAGAGAATTCTACCACAAACATTTCTAGCTCTCCTGATTACCCTGCAGAACTCTTTTCATTAGTACTTGAATCATGCTTGTGATCGAAAAAGAATGGCAGTTGTGTAGTTAAATCAGATCATGGGATTTGGAAATGATTATAAGACAACTGCTGCGTATCAACATTTCTTCCCCACCAAGAATTGCTAAGTTTTACTTCTTGTAACCTTATGAAATAGTAATAAAATCAAAGTGTGAAACATTATGGGAAATTTTGTAGCAGTAATTAGAATATAATACATGTAATAAAGATAACTCTGCACCACTGAGGAGTCACTGACCCAGTGTTACAATCAAAATGTCTGCTGATGCAGCTATGGTGTGCAAGAGTTCTATAGATAATAGTAACATAGACATAAAATTTACAAATTGTGCTCTGGTATTCTAAGTTGGTATTTAATAAAGTATAGAGATAATGTACCAGTGATGTATAAGAATTACTATACTTTCAGTGGCACTTTATTAGGTACATTAGTACAACTGATTGTTAATACAAATATCTAATCAGTCAATCATGTGGCAGAAACTCAATGCATCAAAGCATGTAGATATGGTCAAGAGGTTCAGTTGCTGTTCAGACCAAACATCAGAATGGGAAGAAATGTGATCCAATTGACCTTAACTGTGGAATGGTTGTTGGTGCCAGAAGGGGTGGTTTGAGTATCTCAGAAACTGCTGACCTCCTGGGATTTTCATACACAAGAGTCACTAGAGTTTGCAGATAATGGTATGAAAAACAAAAAGACATCCAGTGAGTGTCAGTTCTGTGGATGAAAACACCTTGTTAGTGAGAAAGGACGGAGTAGAATGGCCACACTGACAGAAGGTAACAGTAACTCAAATAACCACGCATTACAACAGTGGTGTGCAGAAGAGCATCTCAGAATGCACAACATGTCGAACATTTAAATGGATGGGCTACAGCAGCAGAAGACCACAAACATACACTCAGAGGCCATATTATTAGTTACAGGAGGTAGCTCTTTCCATCAGCGGTGCAGCAGTGGAAACTGCAAGCAGTTTCAAACTCCTGGTATTGTGCATCTCGCACAAACTTTCATAGTCACAGAATGCATTGTACGCAATCAGGAAAGCTGACCAATGTCTTTACTTTCTGAGGAGGTTGAAGAGAGTTGGACTATGCACATCTATACTCACATTACTCTACAGATGGGCAATAGAGAGCATCCTAACAAGCTGCATTACTGCATGGCACAGACACTACACTGCGGTGGACTGGAGGGCTCTATAATGGGATGTCAAAACTGCCCAAGGCATCGTTGACACCAGCCTATCCACTAACAACGATACATATACAGAGGGATGCCAGAAAAGGGCCAGTAACATCATGAAGGATTCTATCTACCCTTCTCAGGAGCTGTTTGTCCCACTCCCATTAGGAAGGAGGCTACGTAACATCCACACCAGGACCGCTAGACTCAGAACAGTTATTTACACCAAGCAGTAAGGCTGACCAACACCTCCACCCATTAACCTAGCCCTCCACACTCCCAACTGCCGTTACTTTATCATTTTCTGTCAGTCACTTCACGTACAAATACTCCAGTGCCTAGTGCCACTTTATGGACTTACAGTTAATCTATGTACAAACTTTTGTATATAAGCCATTTTATGTATTCATAATTATTGTGTTTTAAAAATTATTATTGGATTTTTATATTATTATGATTTTATTTTGTGTTGTATTAGATCTGGAGTAACATACTTTTCATCTCTTTTACATTTCTGTACTGGAAATAACATTAAACAACCTTGAATCTTGAATCATTTAATTTTTTAAAGCAAGGGTCCAAGATTGTGCATAGTACTCTAGTTGCAGTCTCACCAATACCATGTACAAGGATGTAGATATTCTTCCCTTTTTAATAACCTTCTTTAGGTAAGTATAAAAAAAACCATTTACCCTCTGGAACACATCATACTTTCCCATGCTGACATTTTGAAATTTGCAACAGAATCCCAAATATTTACTCAGAAATTTTTGGTGCACACATGATTCACTGTAAAGCTCTCAAGGGTTACATTTAGCTGACATTTCTTTCATAGTGTTAAACAGCAAAGAACCACTCATGGGAAAGAAGAAAAAAATCAGAGTACAAGATAAAGCTAGCCAGAGATATAAAAATAGTAAGAGTTTCCGCAGATCCTTAAAAACCAATGCGTTAATAAAGTAAGAGATGCTGGGGAATTAATACTGGAAAGCGAGGAGAGAGCCGATGAATTAAACAGGGGTACAGAGCATTTGGTTGGAGCTGTGGATTGACCATCCCTGTGTCCTGATTGTCTTGGTATTGGTATTAGTTTCTTATTGACATGTACTGAGATACAGTGAAAAACTTTTGTCTGGATGCTGTCCAGTCCGATCATGTGAAAAGTAAGTACATTGAGAAGTAAATAGCGAAGCAGAATGCATAATATAACAAATACAAGAAAAACTGCTGGTGCTGGAAATCCAAAGCCACACACACAAATTGCTGGAGGAACTCAGCAGCTATGGAAAAGAATAAAGAGTTAACGCTTCAGGCCGAGACCCTTCTGCAGGACTCAGAATATAGTGTTGTAACTATAGATGTAAACCTGCTAACCACAGCTCCACGTGACTTGCCATGCTCCAGCACCATCTTACATCATCCTGTACTGATCCTTCTGTGCTTTATCTTAGAGACATAAAAGAAATGGATATCTACAACGTTTGTAGATGGATTGTTTTTAATTTTCCAAAATTCCTGAGATTCAGTAAAGGTTACATAAGATTGAAATGACAAATATAACTCCTTTATTCTATAAAGAAGGGATACAAAATGTAGGAAACTGCAGGCCTGTTCATGAAGCATCAGTCACAGAAAATTGTTAGAAGCTATTATTGGAAGTTTTATAACAGAGCATTTAAAAATATGTCAAGGTAATTTTGAAAAGTTTTGTTTAGTGTAATTTATGGTACTCCAATACATTCAAATTTTTGGACAAGTAACGTGCTGTTTATAAGGAAGAGCTGCTGTGTGGATATACAGTAACTTGGATTTCCAGTGGGCATTGGATAAGGTGCCACATCAGAGATTATTATGGAAGATGAAAGCTCAAGGTGGAGAAGATAAGCTATCAACAGGGACAGAAGATTGGTTGGCTGAGGAAAGAAAGAGAAAGCGTAAGTTAATCTTCTTCTGGGAAGCAAAACGTAATGATTTGCATGCCATAGGATTCATTCATGGTCTTCAAAATTTTACAATTTTCTACCTGATTTTGAAGAAGAATTGGTAGCTAAATTTGTTGATCTCAACATGAATTCATATCTCCTTTAGACCATTACCAAATGATAAGTATGATAGACAGAAATATAATTGGGGAGAGGACACAAGGAAACTACAAAGAGATATCAAAATGAAAAACAAACTGGTTGAGGAACTCAACAGGCAGGTAGAAACTGGGGTGGGGGAGTAATGAGGGTGGAAAGGAATGGTCAATATTTCAAGTTGAGAAGCTGTACTAGGAATGAGAGAATGAGAATGAGAGGTTAGTCATGACTAGACCGAACTCCTGCCTCAGTAAGGACCTGGACCTATTGCAATTTGCCTATCACCACAATAGGTCAATGGCAGATGCAATCTCAATGGCTCTCCACACAGCTTTAGACGACCTAGACAACACAAACACCTACGTCAGGATGCTGTTCATCGACTATGGCTCAGCATTTAATACAATCATTCCCACAATCCTGATGGAGAAATTGCAGAACTTGGGCCTCTGTACCTCCCTCCGCAATTGGATCCTCGACTTCCTAACTGGAAGACCACAGTCTGTGGGGATTGGTGATAACACATCCTCCTCACTAACGATCAACACTGGCGCACCTCAGGAGTGTGTGCTTAGCCCACTGCTCTACTCTCTATATACACATGACTGTGTGGCTAGGCATAGCTCAAATACCATCTATAAACTTGCTGGTGATACAACCATTGTTGGTGGGATCTCAGGTGGTGACGAGAGGGCGTACAGGAGTGAGATGTGCCAACTAGTCGAATGGTGCCTTAGCAACAACCTGGCACTCAACGTCAGTAAGTTAAAGAGTTGATTGTGGACTTCAGGAAGGGTAAGATGAAGGAACACATACCAATCCTCATAGAGGGATCAGAAGTGGAGAGTGAGCAGCTTCAAGTTCCTGGGTGTCAAGATCTCTGAGGATCTAACCTGGTCTCAACATATTGATGTAGTTATAAAGAAGGCAAGACAGGGGTTATACTTTATTAGGAAATTGAAGAGATTTGTCATGTCAACAAATACACTCAAAAGCTTCTTTTACCGTGGAGAACATTCTGACAGGCTGCATCACTGTCTGGTATGGAGGGACTACTGCACAGGACTGAAAGAAGCTGCAGAAGGTTGTAAGTCTAGTCAGCTCCATCTTGGGCACTAGCCTACAAAGTACTCAGGTCATCTTTAGGGAGCAGGGTCTCACAAAGGCAGCCTTCTTTATTAAGGACCTCCAGCACCCAGGGCATGCCCTTTTCTTACTGTTACCATCAGGTAGGAGGTACAGAAGCCTGAAGGCACACACTCAGCAATTCAGGAACAGCTTCTTCCCCTCTGCTATACAATTCCTAAATTGTGGACTTCAGGAAGGGTAAAGATGAAGGAACACATACCAATCCTCATCGAGAGATCAGAAGTGGAAAGCTTTGGACACTATCTCATTTTTTAAAAAAGTATACAGTATTCCTGTTTTTTGCACATTTTTTAAAATCTATTCTATATATGTAATTGATTTATTTGTTTATTTATTATCATTATATTTTATTTTATTTATTTTTTTCTCTCTGCTAGATTATGTATTGCATTGAACTGCTGCTGCTAAGTTATCAAGTTTCACATCACATGCCGGTGATAATAAACCTGATTCTGATTCTGATGTGGAGGTGAGAAAGCCAGTATATAGAGCTGAGAGGGAGGAGTGAAGCTGGGGATGGCAGGCACTCGAT
Source organism: Mobula hypostoma (assembly GCF_963921235.1). Classification (NCBI taxonomy): domain Eukaryota; kingdom Metazoa; phylum Chordata; class Chondrichthyes; order Myliobatiformes; family Myliobatidae; genus Mobula; species Mobula hypostoma. Next base: position 113,410,732 of record NC_086103.1, on the reverse strand, counting down.
GGAACCAGGTGAGCATGGGGGGTGGGAGGTGATGTCTGGCAGATAAATCCAAAATGGAGGAGTGAAGTTAGGTTTCTGTGGGTAATTGCCAGATGGAACCAAGGGGTTAAGGGGTACAGATTAAAACTTGTTAGGGTGGGGGGGGTGTTAGTTGAGAGAACTAGGTTAGATCATAAAGAGAGAGAAGCTAGCACAGATTACTAGAAACTGGAAAGTTTGTTGTATACCATTAGGTTGTGTACTACCCAAGTGGAATATGAGTTGCCGTTTCACTAGCTTGCAGTTGGCTTGACTCTGGTAGCAAAGGAGGCTGACGGCAGACAGGTCACTGTGGGAGTGAGAAAAGAAGGAGAACTCCTTACAGCCATGGGGGCAAGTATCAGGAGATGGAGAAGAGTGAGTGGGGAGGGATGAGGGAATCAGGGAAAAACAGAGAGAGTTGTTTATGTGGAAAGTAGAAGGACTGGGGAAAGTACAAGGACATAACTGGTGGTTTATCCCTTTGCAGCTAGTGAAACGACAAAAGATCATGCACTGGATAAAGAGACTGGCAGGGTGATAGGTGAGGAAGGTAGTTGAAGCTAGGTGGCATAGGATTAGCATGAGGAGAAAAATTTATAAGGAACCAGATGGCAGTTTTTGCATGCAGAGTGTGGTGACTATATGGAATAAGCTGCCAGAGGAAGTGGCTACAGCAAGTAAAGTAAGACAGATTTGGATAGGTACTTGCAAAGATGGGACCTAAAGGGATATGTACTGAATGCAGGACTTTGGGATTACTTGGGTGATGCAGTGAAGTAAACCCACTTTGGAATAAGTTGCAGTACTTTCTGAAAGCAAACAAAAATCCCTGTCCATCTTATAAGGTTAAGCTTTGCTATGCTTTGAAACTCCAAAACATAAAACTAATTGAGAGAAAAATAGGGATACCGAGAGATGCATGTAAATTTCGTCTTTACTTTAAGTGAGGCCACATCATTTCTAAGCATACTTGTGTAAATCTTGTGCATCAATGGTGTGGCCACGGTAAGTGATACTTGGTTTAAAGAGTTCACACTTGTTAGCTCTGAGCCCATAAGCTTCTAATCCTTTTAACACTGTCCTGAGATTTTGGATATGTTCCTTGTCATGCAATATAGTATACTATATAACACAACTGCTATACAGACATCCACAGCATAGTTTTCTGCCAGAGTGCAGATGTAGGAACTACTCCAAAAATAAGCCCATTATGTTTGTGAGCGTTTATGGTGAGAAACACCCTGGACTCTTCTTCCATCTACACCTGTAGATAGGCCTGAGTATTGCCAAAGAGCTTCCTTCCAGAAAGGTTTTGCAAAGATAACATCATTATCATTAGTGCTCCTTTTTGAAACTGTAACTTGACTGTTTATCTTTATCTCTTCCCTGTGCAGTCCATTTATTTTTGTCTGCCTGACAATGCTCTTCGTATGTGTCCTACTTTGTTATATTTTCTGCATGTTTTGCCTTTAAACCTGCATTTGTCTGATGTATGTGAGCCCTGCCACAACAGTAACAAAGTTTGTTCAGCCTGGCTGGCTTCTGCTTAGACATTATAATTTTGTTCACACTCACTTTCATTTTTGTGTCTCTTTCTGCTGTTTCTCTTCATACAGTTATTTCAACTGCTTTTTAAATGTAAGTTGTGCTTCAGTTTCGAGCATTTCTGAATGCTTTCTTTTAAGGTTCCACAAACTAACTCTGTCAGTGCATCATTAAGCTCATCGTTGAACTGAGAATGCTCAGGCAACCTCTTCAATTCAGCCATGTAAACAGAAATGGACTCTACTTCCTTTTGATTCCACTTATGAAACATATAACACTCTGCAATCAACAATGGTTTTAGTGATAAATATCTCTGCATTACTTTCACGATGGTTTGTTTGGAGCAGTTAAACTTCGAAGAAAATTGTATACTCTTCCACCAATGTATTCAGCAAAACTGGAACTTGTTTGTCATTGGCTATTTAATTTGCTTCAAAATACTGCTCAAATCACTCAGTATACAATATGCAGTTATCACCTGTGCAATCTATCTTTCTGTTGTAGCCAGCCATTTCTGATTTTTGTTAAAAGTTATTATTATCATCCAGTAGTCAGTTCATTGAATTTGTCCATTTTCTGCCTTTTTAAAACTTGAATATCTTGCTACGCTTTTTTTTAAGCTCAAATGCCTCACTGTGATTCAACAGGTCATCTTAAGTTCATTATAAAAAATCTGATTGCCACTGTTATGTTTTGTAACTCCAAAACATAAAGCTAATTGAATGAAAAACAAGGGAGCCTGAGAGATGCATATAAATTCCATTTTTACTGTAAGAGAGACGTACACTTATGATGTACTGGCGTGATGGCTTAAGGCATTCACATAGTTTTGCATATAAGCTGTAATGAATTATGTAAACAACAATTAATGCTTAATCAGACAATATATTTAGAATATTACTCAAATACTACTGAAATATTAAGTATGCAACAAGCTTCTGTGCAGACCAAGCCATGTAGAGTATAACCTTAGCAATGCAGATCGGAGGAAACAGGGAATATATAAGAAAAAAAATTAACAGAAAGCAACAAAAAGTGGCAATAAATACTTAAAAATACTCAAGATGGAAAGAGGAAAAGAATAATAATAATATGCAAACTGGGGAAAACTCAGCATCACAGAAACAAATTAAAAGAAAAAGAAGTAAATAAAATCAAAGTAAAATCGGGGAAGCAGAAGGATCAACAATATTAGTGTAGAGTGTAATAAATATCGAAGAAATTTGTAGTATTGTTAACAAGTAACATGTTGAAAAGATCAATGAAAAAGATAAATAATTAATAGTACTAAGCAAAAAAATCATGAAATAAGATAACTGAAAACTTTCAAGTGATACAGAACTCAATACCTTAATTTACAACAGCAAAGGTTATTTAAATGAAATCTCTCATGAGAAACTGAATAATGTGAAACTCAAGATGGCTAATATAGAAATATTTGAAAGAGCCCTGGAAATAAACAAGCTCATTACACCAATTAGGTAGAAGTTGTATCTTCTAGGCCTACTCCTTCTGGCTGACACATTTGAGTTTGGGTCAGATTATATCAACTGAAATATCTCAAGGCTATTATTTGGCATCCAGTAACAAATTGTGACTGTGTAGGCATTTCAACATATTTTGGTTGCAAGTAAATTGCTTATGTTCATTTTCTGTCATGTTTGTATTTAAGCAGCTCATATATCAGTATTTATCTTGTTTTCAAAAAAATTTCTGCCAAGAATAGGGTTGAATCTTAGTGGGTATTCTCCAACTCCAACTAGACAAGGCCACAGTAACTGTAAAAAAATATCAGCACCATGGGGGGTGGCTCTTTGTGAAGAAGGGGTGGACCACCACTTCTGTTCTTCTGCTCCTCCCCCAGCAGAAAAACACAAACATTATTAACCATTAATCATCTTAACATAAGCACAATTACGTTTTCAAATGCTTCAGTAAACTTTTTAGAGAGCAAATGAATATCATCAACACAGAAATGCTTGACATTTTACTTATCTGATGTTGATGGAATTTTAAATTGTAAGTATTTCAGGGATCAATAAACTTCTGTCTATTTGCAGCATATGGGCCTTAAAATTACAATCTGGACAGAGTTAACCAATAACTTCATACTCCTAGTTTACACTCTGTTGCTTATCTAGTTCAAATAAATAATTTAACACCTGCCAAAATGATAAAAAAGATGAAAAGTTGACCAATTGCAAGTTTGATTCAGACAATAATTTTAGGATCCTGTTATTAAGTGCTGTGCATTCCTGCATCAAACAGCTGAGGGAAAGCTGAGTAATCCAAGAGTTTTCAAAATGAGAAAAGGCATCTGGGATATCATTAGAAGCCTCAGGTCCCTTCGTTAGGAGTGCTTGGAAGCCCAAAAATGCCAAAACTTCCCACTCTAATTGAAGATAACATATTTCCTTACAACAAAGAAGGAGGATACTTTAGCCCATTGAGTGAATGCCAGCTCTCAGCAAAATCCCATTCCTCATTAATTTTCCTCCACCCTATTCTCCACAAAATGGTTTCAATTTCCACTTCAGCACCCAAGAACAGCAGTGGAATCATGTCATGCTCAACCCCAATGGATTGCTTAAGAAGGAGAGGAAGAAGGAATAATGAAGAAAGAAAGAAGGACTGGGGTAGATTGAAAGGATTATAGGAAAAAGATTGGGTATGATTATATGGAATCACCATAAAATAATTCTACTGTGCTGTATTTCTGTCATGTATCTGGATCTATTTCACACTTAAAAAGAGGCCCTTTGAAAGCCAGCACTGGATCATTACTGGGTGTGACTTTAGGTGGCTATGGGTAAGAATGAGGCATAGAAAAGAAGTGTGATGGTTAAAGAGTGAGGACCATCTGGCAAAAGGTACCGAAGCATTCGGGCTCTCACGACCAGACTGCACAACAGTTTCTTCCCCCAAGCCAACAGACTCCTCGATACCCAGAGTCTAGACTGACATCTACATCATTTATTATTATATTGAAATTGTCCTCTACTGTGCCTATTGTCTTGTTTATTATTAATTAATTAATTAATGAATTGTTGTACTGCCCTGCAATGTTTTGTGCACTTTATGTAGTCCTGTGTAGATCTGTAGTCTAGTGTGGTTTTTGTGTTGTTTTACATAGTCTAGTGTAGCCTTGTGTTGTCTCACATAGTCTAGTGTAGTTTTGTGTTGTTTCATGTAGCACCATGGTCCTGGAGGAACGTTGTTTCATTTTTACTGTGTACTGTACCAGCAGCTTATGGTCGAAATGACAATAAAAAGCAACTTGACTTGACTTGACTTGATTTGACTTTAGCAAAAAAGAGAAACTATCTGATTGAGGGTGCTGGTTTTCAGCTGGGATAGCAAGACTCAAGAATAAACTATAGGAACTGGGTCAGTCCAAACTTTGGAGAAAACAGTAGTAAGCTAGGGAGTGTCGATCGGGAACAAAATCAAAGGACTGGTTTCTTCAGAGTCTGAATTAAATCTTTGATCTTCAAGCAGAGGTGAGGATGCATATACATTCTTTTTAAACTTGCTCTTGTCTCAGTGCAGCTACCATTGTTCCTGGGGCTTAGGAAATACAATTATTCATACTTAAGTGGTTGCAGCAAGTTAAATCAGAGACTTTTCATGGCATCAACATGTTTATAATGCTACCTGTTCCTTGCAAGATGCCATCCCTCATGCGACTCAGAAAAACCTCAAGGTTGGCAAGTTGGAATCAGTTTCAAAAATCACTGTAAACTTCTATGGATCAAACGTTCCAAGTCCGCACACACACCTGCATGCTAAAATTCTGAATGGCATTGATAGAATTAACAAATCTTCCTATTCAGATTCCACTAACCAATTTTGAAGTTAATTGAATTCCAGAAAATAAAGATATTACTTCACTAGAGTCATACCGGTATGCTCTTGTAACCTTATAGAGGACGTTATTTCCATAATTTTTCCTCAAATCGTTTATGTTCTTTACTTTCAGTGGCCTATCCCTATCCTTTGCGGATGCTTCAATTTAGTAAAAAAAATCTGTTTCTCATTGCTCTTTAGTATATGACCTTTTGTCAAGAATTTCCTATCTCATGGGGTTTAAAACAATATTCAAACCTCTGTAGTTTACAAATCCTCCACAAAATTTTCCTTTACCTTTTCTATTCTAGGGAATCAGACTATTTTTGTATCTTTGTTCATAACTTTGTTTGTATTGAGGGCAGTTTGTTATTTTGCTTCTGAACGAGTTAGCAAAGAGAGTGCAAGTACTGCATTGTGAGAAATCAGCTATTCCGTGACTGTCAAAATCATTCTCACTAAGGATCCTATCAATGTGTTTCATCCCAGCTGTTTGCTATAAAATCTGCAGGTACTTGCAATTTTAGTGCTATTATGTATGCATCAAAACAAAATTTCTAATGATTTTAGGCAAAATATGATTCATCTTCCTAATTTATCAAAGGAAAATATTTTGATTTTTGTTAATGTAACTTAACTTGCATAGTTCAGGTGTGTTTGATATCATACGAATTCAGGATTTATGAGTGACAGAATTGTAAAATGTGAAATAGATGTGCACATTTGGTCAAAATCATAATTACTATTGAACTATGCTCTGTGCATCTGTTGCCATCAAGAAGAACACAATTGCTGGAGAAGAAAGTGCTTTCCTTTTCAAGTCCCATCTACCTTCAAGAATTGTCAACTCACTTCCATCGTGGTTGAATACTGAAGGGAACTCCTTTCACAACACCAAAAATGTAGCTCCATTGCACTTGTGAGAAATCTGTCCCATTTTTCACATCCTGTGTTCGGTGCAGTCACCAAAACAGTGCCGATTAATATTGAATTAGTGAAAATTTTGACTTTAGCTTAATATGTATTGGATTTGCGTATTTTAACTTAACAGAAGACTATTTTATTTACTTGGGCTTGATTTGCTGATTATCACTATTTTGAACCAAAATGTGCTGTGTCCATGTCATATGATGCTTGACTGTATCAGTCTGCGGAAAGCAGCTGTAATAATTTGTCTTGTTAGTATAACGGTAATGAATAATTTTGTAATTATGAAACATAATTATTTATAAAATAGCTCATATTATGAGGTCGTTATAGTGTTGCAATTTAATCTACAAGTGTAGTCAATAATGTTTACAACCTGGTAAATTTATGATGTAACAGCTCCTCAAATAAAATTGCAATCTTAATTTTTAATTATCCACTGACTCATATAATTTCCATTACTTTATTATCAAGACAATAAAGTTAATATTTATTTATTAAGTTATAATCCTGTGGAAATTTCTACAGTACACTTCAGACACATAAAATGGAGCAATATAAGTAGACATTAAATTTCAAACTCTACTCCAGACTGATTGATATTATTTTTCATGTGTGATCAGAGCTTAATGTGCAAGACAAGCTTCTTTTGTAAAGCATTTTTTCAGGTTAATGTACATTTGGTATTTAGTGCTGTCTTTTAATTAGGAACCCATCCTGCAGTTCTGCAAACATTGTATAATTCCCCACCCAGGAGTTCCTTGGCAGACTATGTTACCGTTAATTTAATCTAACCATAGCCAAACTCATTTAGTATATTACTGTGAAAATTTGGATCACATGACTTCAAAAGGCACATCAGTATACACTTTCTTCATTGCATTTGTAATTTACTGCTGCTTTATGTGCACAGTTGGCTCATTTGTCTGAGCAATTAACATAAACAGGCATGTGTCTTTGTAAAAATGCAGCCTTCTGTTGCAGTTGCTCAGCAAATGTGAAACAACCACCAGTGGTATTTTCACATTGTTATTAACCTTTACTCTATATTTTGTTTTGTCTTCGAGCCCTCACCGTTACAAAGTATACTTTAACTCCAAAATGTTTTCCACCATAACTTGGGGGAGAAGATACCTCCAGCAGAATGCCGTCATCTCTCTAGGGTACAGCTTCTGTTCAGGCGTCTGATCGCTTCTCGGCCTTTTGGCTAAGATCAAGTGTAGTGTCTGTTCTTATCAGACCAGAAGGCGGAGGAGAAGAGTTCGCGCTGACGCAGGGGTGGATCCTAATGCTGATTGGCCTCCAATCTAACACCCCATACCAGCGACGACAGCAGTGAGGAAGAAGATGACGGCAGCGAGCAGTGCATCGGCTCGAGGCCCGGGTATCAAGAACACTGTCAGGCTGACAGTGCGAGACCGGAACAGGGGCACCGGCTTCACCCGAGAGACCTTCATCCGGAAGGTCTTGATGGAGTGCTGCGGATTTACGCCCGACGACATCTACTGCGTCCAGGGCTTCGCAGGTTTCTTCGATATCACTTCCCGGCAGGCTGCAGGGTGGCAGAAGCTGTACCAGCAGCTTCAGCTGAAGGGGACAGAGGCGCCGCTGTCGCTGCTGAAAGCGCAGGCCCTCTTTGCAACGGCTACGCAACAGGAACGGACAATCACGGTACATATGTTCAACCCGCACGTGCCAGTGGTAGATGTCCTTACATTCCTCGCTCGGTATGAGGAGAGCGTAGGAACACCAGCGGACGTGAAGGACGGACTGGGAATCTGGACCAGCAAACGGCAGGTCAAGGTGAAGCTGAGGTTGGACTCCAACGGCAGCGTCATCCACCCCCCCTCCGTCTTCGCCATCGGAGGGAACCGAGGGTACACGGTGTACGCGGGGCAACGCAGGGTGTGCCGAAACTGCAGCAAGGCAGGGCACATCGCAGCCCAGTGCAGGGTAGTGATGTGCAAGAACTGTAAAACCGAAGGCCACCTGACCAAAGACTGCACGCAGGCCAAGTCCTGCAACCTTTGCGGACAGGCTGGCCACTTGTACAGAGCCTGCCCGAGGCGTGGGGGCACCTACGCACAGGCGACCAGGGGAGGTGCTGGCCCTGAAAGGGCTCAGGCAGTTTCGGACGTACCTGCCAGCACTGCAGACGAGGCACCCGACAGGACGGATGACGAGACCAGGGAGGAAGGTGCAAGCACCCCAAGACCTGCCACCCCCCCTGCAGACCCTCCAGGACCAGGCAAACGACGAGCAGCAGTCCATGGAGGAGGGGAGAGCTGAGGTGGAAACGGAATGGAAGGTCGTGAAATGCAAAAAGACCCAAAAGGCGGCGGCCAAGCGACAGAAGGCGGAGCAACACAAGAAAAGGTCAGGGAACCCCACAGTCTCTGGTACTCTGTCCTCTTCAGAGGAGGAAGGAGTTGGGGGAGGCCAGCAGCCCCAGCAGAAGAAGCGGCTGGCAGAACAGGTGGAGAGGAGGAGAGAGGAGGGAGAAAGTCTGCTGGCCACCCCCCAAGTACAGGAGGCGGAGAGCAGCAGACACACAGAGCTCCGGGAATCCGAGAGCAGAGCCACGGCTGGCACCCAGCAGCCGGAAGGGGAAGTAGCCCAGGAAGTCAACAGCCCCCCGGGCCCAGAACCAGAACGGCCACACCCGGAGGAGTACTACCAGCAGTACCTGAGCCCACAGGAGGTGGAAAACTTCACAAAGGCAGTGGGAATGAAGGCTCAGGATGGCAAGGGTGAGGACGGAAAGCAGCCAAAACAAAGGACTTACAATGATGGCGGACCTTAAATTGGCGTGCTTGAACGTGCGAAGTTTGAAGAGTACTGGGCGATGCGTCAGCACGCTCCAGTACCTAGAGACTTTAAAGACCGACGTGACCTTCCTCCAGGAGTGCAGACTACCACACCTCCGGAACTACCGGAGGTGGTCATGGTGGTGGAAAAAAGGTTTGTCTGTGTGGTCGGGGGGCAACGATTGTCGCTCTTCCGGCCGGGGGATTCTGCTGCGGGGAGGCAACTTCTCAATCACCCAAGTTAAAGAGGTGGTTGCGGGGCGCCTCCTGGTAGCAGACGTCAAATACCGGGGCACTCCGCTCCGGCTGATCAACGTATACGCCTCCCCCGTGCGGAGCGAGCGGCTGGCCGTTTTTGAGCAGCTCCCGCAGCTGCTGGTGACGTCCCAGCCGGTCGTTCTGGCCGGAGACTTCAACTGCACCATTGATGCGGCTGGAGGACCCGGCAGCGCCGACGGCAGGCTGGACAGTACCTCCAGACTCCTGAGGGAAACGGTGAAGACAGCCAAGCTGCGCCACGCCTTTGGCACCCCCACAGATGGAGCACAGCCGCAAACCACCAGGACACGATCGGACGGCACAGCCCGCTCCCGGATCAACTTCCTCTTCCTGTCTGAGTCCCTCACGGTCAGGTCCACCGACGTCACACCGGTGTTCTTCTCTGACCACTGCCTTCTGAGAACCACCTGTCACTTACAGGAGGACCAGAAGGCAGGCAGGGGGACGTGGAAGCTGAACGTAAAGCTGCTGACCCCAGAGAACATCGAGGAACTAGAGAGGGAGTACACAGGTTGGAGAACCTTGAAAGCCTTTTTTGATTCCCCGGTTCACTGGTGGGAAGCCACCAAGGAGAACATTAAGAGGTTCTTCATCCGCAAGGGTATCCAGAAAGCAAGGCAGGAGCAGAGGGAACTGCGTAAACTCCAGACAGAGTTGCAGCAACTTCTCCTTCTGCAGTCGAAGGGGGTGGATGTCAGGGAGGAATTGCGAGAGGTGAAGAGCCGGCAAGCCCAGCACCTCGCCGCCGAATCCTCCAAGATCATCTTCCGATCAAGGGTCCAAACCGTGGAGCAGGACGAGACGTGCTCACGCTTCTTCTTCCAAAAGGTGCACAGGGGGAGCTCTGTGATCCACAACCTTAAGGAAGAGGACGGCTCAGTCGCGTCCTCGCAGACTGACATACTGAGGATCTGCAAGTCCTTCTATGCCGGTCTGTACGACAAAAAGGCCACAGAATCCACAGCCTCCCGTAACTTCCTATCGTCTATCACGCAGGTCTTAGACGACGGCAAGTGGGAGAGTCTGGATCAGCCACTGACCCTGGACGAGCTGACAGGCTCCATCCATTCCTTTAGGTCGGGTAAGACTGCTGGAAGCGACGGCTTACCGGCTGAGTTGTACTCGGCTCTGTGGAACTGGATGGGCCCAGACCTGCTGGAAGTGTACAGCGCTATGCTTCTGGCCGGCAGTATGTCTGAGTCCATGAGGAAGGGCATCATCACCCTCATCTACAAGCAGAAGGGGGAAAGGGAGGACATTAGAAATTGGAGACCCATCTCTCTCCTGAATGTGGATTACAAGATCCTGTCCAAGGCTATCGCCAACAGGGTCAAGTCTGCTCTGGGACAGGTGATCCACCCGGACCAAACCTGTGCTGTACCAGGCAGGAAGATCTCAGACAGCCTCGCGCTGCTGAGGGACACCATCGCCTACGTGCAGGACAGGGGGGTGGACGCCTGCCTGGTCAGCTTGGACCAGGAGAAAGCCTTCGACAGGATATCGCACACGTACATGGCGGACGTGCTGTCCAAAATGGGATTTGGGGAGGGAATCCGGAATTGGATTAGACTGCTCTACACAGACATCCGTAGTGCAGTCCAGGTCAACGGGTGGGAAACAGACAGCTTCCCCATCAGGTCTGGAGCCAGGCAGGGCTGTCCCCTCTCCCATCTTGTTTGTCTGCTGCATAGAACCCTTTGCGGAAGCCATCAGGAGGGATGAAGGCATAAGAGGGGTGACGCTGCCAGGCAGTGGAGGGACCCAAGTGAAAACCTCCCTGTACATGGACGACGTCACCGTCTTCTGCTCTGATCCGAGGTCAGTTCGCAGGTTGATTGGCACTTGCGAACAGTTCGAGCTAGCGTCGGGGGCCAGGGTCAACCGCACGAAGAGTGAAGCCATGCTCTTCGGCAACTGGCCCGTTCAGTGATCCAGCGTCCCCTTCACCATCAGGTCTGACCACGTGAAGGTGCTGGGGATCTGGTTCGGAGGGACTGAGGCGTGCAGCAAGAACTGGTGGGAGCGGACTGCCAAGGTGAAACAGAAACTGGGATTGTGGGGAGGGCGCTCCCTGTCGATAACGGGCAAGAACCTGGTCATCAGGTGTGAGGTGCTCTCAGGGCTGCTGTACTTGGCGCAGGTCTGGCCCGTCCCTCGCTCCTACAGCTCGGAAATCACCCAGGCTGTCTTCAGATTCGTCTGGGGATCCAAGATGGAGCAGGTGAGACGGACCGTCATGCACAAGTCCCTGGACAACGGGGGCAAGAATGTCCCCAATGTCGCCCTCACTCTGATGGCCAGCTTCGTATGTGGCTGCATCAGGTTGTGTGTAGAACCCAGGTATGTGGGCACCAAGTACCACTATGTGCCCAGGTTCTACTTGTCGCCCTGGCTACGAAGGATGGGTCTGGCCCCACTCCCGCGCAACGCCCCTGTCAGCTGGTCGTTGCCTCCTTATCTGTCCTACGTAGCAAAGTTCTTCCAGGAGAACGCCTTTGACCACAGGGCCATCAGGCAGTGGTCGGCACGTAGTGTCCTGCAGGCACTGCAGGAGAAGGACGTGATGGACACAGTGGGGTGGTTCCCTGAGCAGACTGTCCAGTTCATCTGGCAAAATGCCTCATCGCCAGATCTCACCAACAGGCACCAAGACCTCGCCTGGCTGGCGGTGAGAGAGGCCCTCCCAGTCAGAGCCCTCCTGTACGCCCGGAATGTCGTCTCTGCACCCCACTGCCCACGGGAGGACTGCAGTGAGGAGGAGTCTGTGACCCACCTCTTTGCACACTGCCAGTTCGCAAAGAGGGTGTGGAGGAGGATGGACGGGCTAGTGTCACGTTTTATCCCCAGCAGCTGCGTAACAGAGGACTCTCTGATCTACGGGCTGTTCCCGGGGATGCACACGGAGACCAATATCCGGTGTTGCTGGCAGATCATCAACTCGGTGAAAGACGCTCTTTGGTCGGCCCAAAACTTGATGATCTACCAGCACATGGAGATGTCCGTGGGAGAATGCTGCCGACTGGCACATTCTCGGCTGCAGGAGTACGTGCTGAGGGACGCACTGAAACTCGGTGCAGCCACCGCAAGGGCCCGGTGGGGAAGGACCACGGTATAGGTTTCTCCACCCATGGGAGTGGGAGGGGTCGGTGGGCAGGGAGTATACCCCTCAACAATGATATGGTAAGCTGAACTACTGGAGTGCCACGTGGGTGGCTATAAATACGGATATGTACTGACTATAATGGAAACGTATGTAAAGGATGAAAAGTTATTGAATGGTTTATTGTATATATTTATTTTTGAATAAAGTATATTTTGAAATAAAAAAAATCTGTGACTCTGTAGCAATGAGACTAATGAAAGAGAATCAACATGTAGAGTTATGCAGCAATTAAATTTTATTATTTGACTTCTGAAAATCATTGCAATGAAAAATTAAAGTGAAATTTATTGGAGTTAAAATTATTGTCCTACTTGTGCCATGGGATGTCACAACGAAAGCTTCTTATACAAGTGGGGAGGGCAAAAGAGGCCAAGAAACACTTGAGGCCAAGGACTGCGGTGGGGGGGGCGCAGGTCTCTGTCACATCAAAACAGCAGATTTCATTAAAATACTTCTGGTCTGTTTCCCATTTAGCAAACAGTCAAATAGATAGCTGCTGAATGGAATACAAAAGCAAGAAGCTACAAGCAAGGTCTCTTCAAAATGTTCCTCAAAGAGTAAAAGGGGTCAAATCAGAGGCAGGTGCTTGGGAGAGAGGGTAGTGGTAAGGATGGAGAGGCAATCACTGCAGAAGGGCAGGACAGAGAGTGTGGACTGGCAGGAGGGAGAAAGCGAAGGTTAGCTAAGATCACAGCAAGGAGAGGACATCAAAAGCTAGAGATGGCAGGGGTTTCTGTGATCATTCTGGGGAATGGAGAAACCATGGATGGCAAGGGAGACAGACAGTTGTCTATCGTAAAGAAAGCAGGGTAAAACATGTTCTTCTAAGACCACAACACGGGACTCTTCCTGAGTTGAATGCTCTGTATTTTTCTACAGATAATGAAGATGTTACTTTCATTTTTAGGTTCACAGAATAAGTTGCCTCTCCATAGATGCACACTAAGTATGACACATGATCCATTGCCAAAAATCAGCAATGAATATGCACATGGCAATTTCTGATCAGTCTTTGCACTGGTGGAATACCATCTCAGGTTCAACATGCAATTTCCATCTCCAAATCAAACAGTCTATTCTATCATTAAATGAGATTGCGTGTTAGGTATCAATTTGTACTGAATGCTGTAAGCCAATTTCCATTCAGGTCTGGGGTCAAGCCTGACCAGGTTCACCTAACTTGGAAGGATTTGAACAGACATCTGTGAACTGAATGCTTGACCGACAACTCATCTCCCAATGTAAGGGTAAAAATGGCATAGAGTTTTATGTTTCCCCCCAGGCCACAAATATAGCTTTGTTTCCCCCATTCCACATCAAGTGCTCTCTTGAAATAAAATTTATCATATGAGCAATTAATCCACAATTTAATCTATAGCTGATAGTAAATGGAAAATTAACTATGATCATCTTTGTATTGCAGTGTGTATGTACAGTACATGGAATTGTGCTGGGTATACGTGAGGAGTTAGCGTATTGTACTATGTATTTTTCTGACATTTGGCTTCTTCATCAATGGGACGAGCTAGATAAGTTCTGGAATGTTCATAGCACCAAAACTCCTGATGTGCAGGGCGAGTCATATCTACCCAAGAAGTTCACTGAATAAATGTTTCTACCTTAATATTTGAGGGGAACAAAGATCCCTGCATTTCTATAGCACTGTCTTTGATGAAATCTGCCAATTGATGTACCAACAGCTACAATCGTAGATTCAGGGCAAAAGCCTCATTGACTATGGCTGTCAAGGAGCTGTGGCCAGAGATTTTATGCACATGGCTCCTTTCAAGTTGGAGCTGCAGCATGTTCCAATATATCCCGGTTTGTTGTCCTTCATTGCATTGGCAGAGATATGGATTCTTTGTATTCCAATCAGACCAACTTCATTGCTGAAAACTCAAGTTACATGCAAGAATTGCTGAGCATGGTAATTTCCCTAGCATGTGTTGGGCACTATTGTCAGTACACACTTTAGACACTGCATGTCACTGATACTGAGCTGGAAAGGTGTTGACTCCTACATGGGCCATGCAGCTAGCATGTGACCATTGGCAGCAGATTGCATGGCTCAGTGTCTGGATATTGATTCTGCAACAGTCTGTGCACTACCTGTAGTTCTGACACCTCAGGAAACTGATGGCCTATGTGGAAAACCATATATATATGTTGTAACTGGGTTAACTGTCTGGACACGCCCCTCTGCTGACTGCCCCTGTGGCTCCTCCCGCAGACCCCTGAATAAAGGTGATTTTGCCCTGCTCCTCCCCCTCAGTCCAGGGGCAGACATGCAGCATGCTGGAAGTCATATTTTACTGCGAATAAAAGCCTTTCAGTACTTACCCTACTTCAGTCTTTTGGAGTAATTGAAGGTGCATCAGCCTATTTGCATATAACCACACCATTCAATGCAAGCAGTATGCGGGGAACAAAATGGTTCACTGAGAACTGTGATAAAAAGGAAAGCAGGTAACTTGTGCTCACTCTACCACTCTCGAGGAGTCATGTCACAGTCGATAAAGCAGGTCCCAGGTTTTGTACATATTTTGCCACCGCAAGGTGGCGTCTTTAGGGCAGCACAGTAATCAGCAGCAGCTACACCACGAGGAGCTGAGAAGCATGAGTAGGATAATGAGCTTAAAATGGAAGTGGCCATTGAAGGGAAGAGACAAGCTGGACTGACTCCTTCTACCCAGCTTGTCCGTGAAAAACACGACCAGTTATGAATCAAATAATCACAGGCCCCATCTTCTTCACCTTCTATCAGTGACTCATTACAGTAACCAGTTGGGAAAATCTACCAGAAAATAAACATCCCAAACCAAAGATATAAATTACTGCATGCCAAACACATTTCATCGAAACCTGAGGTAAATATCCTTGTGAATTCTTTTGGTACCTGTCTCATATAGACCTTCTGCATTGTAATGCAAGCTTGAAAAACAGGACCTCGTCCTTCACAGGGGCACATGACAGCCTTCCGACCTAGTACCGAATTCAACAGCTTCAGCTGATTTGTACCCTACTTGTATCAGAACTAAACAGTTCTCTTATATGCTATGCACGTATATTTGCTTACTTTCCTCTACACTATGCTCAGAACTGCTTGACAGTCTTAAAACTCTGCATTTAACAGCTTTTACATTTGTTTGCATCTTCTCTCTAAATGTCCATATCACACAGATTTTAAATATTTTACATACAGAAGGTACATATTATCTTTCTCAAACTGCCTTCATTCATCTATCAATGAGGTCACTTTGTCAACAGCATACCTCCATAGCAACTCTGATCTTGCCCTATCAGAGATATTCCCTTTGCTCTATCCATCTCTCATCCAATCCCCCAGTAATAAACCACTAATTTATATTCCCACTCTCCTATTTCAGATGAAGGTTCTTTGACTTGAAATGCTACTGCCATTACTCTTTCTACTCAGGTAGCCTGAACGACTGAATGTTTCCAGGTTTTTTTTTAATGTTTATTCCTTCATGAGCTGGTGACTGGTAATGTGAAATCAAGTGTTGACACATGATCCTTTTCCTGCACTACTCTATCAAGTTATATTGTAAGTTCTTCTAAACATGGGGAGAAGTTTGTGATGCATTAGGGTGCAAGCTTATATCATTTCTCAATCAAAGCAGCGTGTGAACTGAACAGAAAATGAGGTGTTGTTAGGATGACTTGGTAGGAGAATGTCATTGTCATTGATGTTTACAGTTCTGTCTCCAACCGTGACTAGAGCAATTGATGCTTCAATGATGAGCAATATTGCATCAATCCTGGTTGTTGGGATACAGAGTCAGTCATCGCTGTATACCTGGAAGTGTATCCAGTTTGTGGAAGTGTGAAGCTTGCAGCACTGAGGATGCAGTGTTATTAGGCTATGACAGGTAAATATTGTCAGGAGTGATGGAATGTGGCAGTTTGAGCAGCTTGAGGTTCTGATGATGTACTTGTTGGGAAATGGATTTGAAAATGCATTGATTGAAGTTAACCATACATGAAAGGTCATAACAATTTGTTGCAGCAAAACATTTAGGTTCTTGGGACTGTACCTCTGGCATTGGCCTTCAGAACTATCACCTCTTTATTGCCACTAGAGGACATCTTATGCTTGAGAATGGATACAGGACATCCGTCCTCTAAAACTTCCAGTGTAGCACCATTACACACAGTTTACCAGTTCAGGTATAAACCATTTGCCCAAACACTCAAACCCGGCTATTCAAAGATGCAGGCTGCTGACAATGTTGGTCCCCAGCAGAACCACTCAGTCAGTATGCAACTGGCAATCCACTGCGTAATCACAGTTTCATATTAATTTGTTATTTCCAAGTTCAATATTGCTAAATTTGATCTGATTATTTCCTATCTCCTCATTTATATTCATTTTTCTCAAATTTTAGTACATTTCACCTTTTGGTCAATGATGTTGCATACATTTACTTTTCCTCTCATCCATTTATTTGGATAATCATTTCTTTCTAAAATCTCTTTCTCCTTTATTTTCAACTAACTTCTTTTATTGCACTCTTCCATTACTTTGAGATGTATCTGCACTTGATCTGCAGCTGACTTTTCATATAATGGTATTGGATGACATTTCCTTGTCTTTTTGACCTTTTATATTTCTGCCTTTCAACCAACTTCCTTCCATATCTTCTTGTAATCCTTTTTATGAGGGTCATTTATCATCAAATGCTTTCATGTTTCAAGAAGTCAGTGTGTTAAAAAAAAGTCCTGTGAGAATTTTAAGTTTATCACCTTG
Source organism: Mobula hypostoma (assembly GCF_963921235.1). Lineage (NCBI taxonomy): Eukaryota > Metazoa > Chordata > Chondrichthyes > Myliobatiformes > Myliobatidae > Mobula > Mobula hypostoma. The sequence continues at coordinate 113,393,376 of NC_086103.1, read as the reverse complement.
CTGAAAACCCTTTTAACCAATTAAAATTTTAGGGCATAAAGAATCTTTCATTACATTCCAACTGCATTCACATTTTGAAAATATTCATGGATCCCGTTTTAATTTTGTATTGGAAAACTAGTTTCAGCCATTTTTTAATAATTAGAACCCAGATCAGTTTTTCTCCCTCCATTAGTAAAGCCCTACCCTATATCCTTAAATTTTGCAACTGTTACATCTCTTTCTTTATGTTCTCTCTATAACAGGCATTTCTCAACAACTTCTGATTTCCTTTGTTCATGTTCTCTCTGTTTGTATTAATTGGATGAGTCAGTGAAGATTTCCACAACAATCCTGCGCTCACCTTATCTGAGGTTCTCCCTTTAGATTCATAGAATTACATAGCATGGAAATGTAGCATTGATGACCAAGATACCACCTATACTACTCATAATTGCCTACATTTGGCCCATATTCTTCTGCAAAATTCTCATCCAAATGTTTTTTAAACATTGCTATTTTATCTGCCTCTACCATCTTCTCTGGCAGTCCTGTATACCTACACTCCGTGTGAAGAATATGCCCTTTAAATCTCCTTTAAACCTTACCCGTCAGTTTACTCAGTCAGTGAAATGAAGTAGTTTATGTACTTACTTCTTAAGTATGATGAAGCCAACTTTGGTGGTTTTGAATGGAACTGAACTTCAGAAGTTGTGTACAATACACAAGAGGTATTTTGCCTATTTATGTTGTCCAGGTGTGTAATGGTTCCTGCTGCTGCACAGGGCTCCTAAAATCATTATAAATCGGATAGGAATTGTGAAAGCCACTGACTCTAATACAAACTTGTTTTGACAGCCTCATTAACCTTTTCATAGCCATAGTACTGCAGCACTCTCACACCACCGGCTCCCATCTTCCCATTTTAACTGCATATCCAATCAAACATATGCTGAAAAATATTACTATGGGCGAATGTTTTAATAAAGGTTACGTTGGGAAGTATTTTTAAGAATAAACCAAAAAAAACTGAAGTGTAAAAACATTGAAAACCTTAACCAAGTTTTATTCTTGATTTTGGGGCATGGGCCTTGTTCCTGTCATGACTGTTGATGAGAATGTAGTTTGCACTTCTTGAAGCCTAGTTGCCGCTCTGTTTTGTGAACTGTCTGTGATAGTGAATCTTAGAGATTTTTGGGAACCGTGCAGCTGTAAAGACATTGGTTTGGTTGCGATACATATGTAGGGCAACCACAAGGTGGTATCAAGGCAAGTACATTTCACATATCTCTCAGGCAACCGTGTTGTTTTATCACAAACGAGAGAAAATCTGCAGATGCTGGATCAAATGTATGCTGAAAAGTATTACCATGAGTGAACGTTTCAATAAGAGTTATGTTGGGAAGTATTTTTAAGAATAATCTAAAAAAAACTGAATTTAAAAAATTTTTTATATAACCAAGCAACACACAAAATACTGGACGAACTCAGCAGGCCAGACAGCATCTATGGAGAAGAGTAAACAGTCAACATTTCCGACCAAGACCCTTCATCACCAAATTATCTTGATTGATTTATGTAACTGTTGGAAGGTCTGGTGATTGGGTACTACAGCCTAGCACCTAAATACATAACGGAACCATAAAATTAGAATCCTTATTTACTGCTTTTATTAAATGTAATTGTCCCCCTCCCCCAGAAAAACAATGTTTGCTCACTAATTACTTCATGCACTTTACTTGGCTAATTTTAACAAAACTGACATAGAATAAATTTGTATGCATTAAATCTACATGTAATAGAGTAGGTCTTACATACGTAAACAGTATCTCAATCACTAACATAAAGGCTGCTGAGTATATATTGGTAAAAAGGCGGCATCAAACATTCTGTGCTTTCTGCCCACTTCCACTTACCAATAAATGCACACCTATAATACAAATGGGAACAAAGATTTTCTTTGGGAGATTGAGTCAGAGATGGGTTCAGCTACCTACTAGATCTGGATAGTGTCAGCAGTGTACAGTACAGTATATAAATGCCTAGATGTATATATTCCATATGGCTAAAAACAAATCCATGAGGAATTATATTAAAGAATATAATATTTTGATAGAAATGAGTCATTCACAACATGGAGCTTACATAGAGAAGGAAAAACATAGAAAATAGACAAAAATAGGCTCTGCAGGTAAGTGACAACCCCTAGCAACAGATTGGCTATCAATTATAAGACTGGATATTGATCAAATATATTGTTTTTCATCACTTGTTATACTTTGCATTTCTCCATTTTCCTTATTAACAATGCTCTTTTTACATTGCATTGTGCAGAACACACAAACACATATATACATTATATATATAAAACACAAAACACGTGCTACTATAGAACCGACAGCATGAATTTGTAATTGCAGCTTTGTGCATGTGCAGTGGGTTCTGGTTAATTCTGACATCAGGACCAGTACATTTTGACCCTATCAAGCGGCTGCCCCAATTAGCCGAAGTTTCATGGGAATAGTTAAAAACGTATAAAAAAGACAAACTACTATTTAACTGAGTAACAAATTATGTATTTAAATAAAATACAGAATAAATTAGAACACTACCAAAACTACTACAGCACTATAAAACTGTGTATTAGTTCCTCATAGTGCAGATAGTAGACTGCCTTCAAGCAATGATTTTGATGATTGCATCCTCCAAATATTTATTTTAACATTCAAGATGATTGTCAATAACTTCAAATTCTTCACAGTTCCTAACTTGTTAAAGTATTGAAATCATTTCAATTTCACTCCTGGCTGTTTCTGGCATCTCCAAGCCCAAATACTTGAAACCACAGTGAGCAAAAGTGTCCTGAGTTGTCTTACTGTTTACTACTAACCAACTGTCAGTGACAAGAATCACTGCTTTTTGAGCACAAACACGCAAGTGATGCTATTTAAAAACTGTTTACTCCAAGCATGGTGTTGTGTCTGACGGCCACTGACGTTAGTTAGAAAATATTCAGCAACAATCCCAATTAAGCAGCATACAATCCTAACTATTTTCTCAATACATTTTTGTTCTTTAAGAGTTGTCCAAGGTAAGGGACTGCCCCAATTAACCAAGAATCCACTGTAAGGCAACCAAAATTTAAAGCAGCAATAAATTCTTAAGTTCTCTTAAATTCTTTTCCATATGGTTTTGCTGATTAATGAATTGGAAAGGGAAAGGAAATTGTTCAGAAATGAGATATAGTGATTTTTAGATTTTCTGAATCTTTTCTTGAGATCTTGTAGTGGGAGATAGGGGGAGGAGAGAAACTACTATTACCACTACTGGCAGGAGGATCCTACAAGGCCATCATGAAGGAATGGACAGTGTAGAGATGGTCTGTACCATAAGCAGCATTTTTTGAACTTTTATGACAGTGAGAAGAATGCTTGATTTCCAAACTCAGTGTAGTTCAGAAGTCCTTTCTTTCCTCTCGACCATTCACAGTGACTAAAACTACTTACTCTCACTTGTCTTACTCTCATTAAAGCAAAGCATTTTTACTTTCCTGCTTCCATCACAGCAGCCAGCAGCATGGGTTTGCTCTCAGCTGCTGGTGTCTGCACTGTTACCTGCTTCTCTCACACACAAGAAACGGGGAGCTAGGCCACCTGACTCCTCCAGTTTGTCCTCTCATCACAAACATCATCTCCTCTTCTGTGCCCATTCTCTACAGCCTTCAACTACCCAATTTTGCAAATATGCATCTATCATAAATACTTCTAATAATCTAACCTCCACAACTCCATGAGATACAGAATTCCAGAAAGTCACTACCTTGTGCGAGAAGAAACTTCCACACTCCACGGTCTAGGATGACCAACCTTTTATCTTGAAACCAGACCTCCATGTTCAGGATTGTGCCACGAGTACAAACTAGCTCAACCATTGCTTCACTCTCCATATATGGCTGTTCACTTAAGACATTCTCATTCTGAAAGTATCTTGCTTTTCACTCCCATTTCCTGCATCATACTTCAATTCTCAAATAAATGTATACACTCTTGCATAAACTCTTATCTTTCTTCAAGAAAAAAAGAGAAATAGACACTCAATGAAGAAGTAAGCACAGGGAAGAAACAACCTGACTTATGGGGCTTGGAACAGGAGGCAAGAGAAATCAGTATGTCCTTCAAACTTGACAAAATGGGATAAGATGCTTAATGGTCGTGTTACTGGACTGTCAACCAGTATTCTGGAAAATTAGTCAGGAGCATGAGTTTAAATCCCACTACAACTGGTGGGGAACTTAGATACAAGTAATCAAATATACCTGGAATTTAATAAAAGAAAAAATGTTTCTAGCCAATGAATTGTCATTAAAACCCATCTTGTTCTCTACTTTGCTTCAACCTTTCAAGGAAGGAAACTGGCCATCTTTATCCACGCTTATATGTTACCATAGCCCGAGTAATGTTGATGACTCCTCTGTTGAAGGACAATAAGGGATAGGAAATAATTGCCAAGTTTGCCAGTGACACTCCTATCTTTTGAATGAACAAAAGAGGTCAAAAGGAAGTATTTTCATAACCAGTTTATATAACTGTACTGAAAGCTTTATCAGATGGATGTGACGCCAAGCCAAATAAGGCAATATTACGGCAGAACTGGGGCTTAGGGCCAAAATGATTGAAGACATGTTCAAATGTAGCTAGCAGAAACTCCAGTACTTGCAGCCCTTCATAAACTTTTAGAAAATCCTTACTCTACAATGTCATAACAGCAAGCTGCACTATGCTATCTATTATCAGCCACTATAACATCATCCTTGCTAAGTCTTATCTATGTTCTATCTGGAGGAGACAGGGCTTTCTGGGTGGGCAAGATGATAGCTGAGAGCATGCAGAATGATGAGGTCATGACAACTGCCAACAAACCCAGCACAGTCTTTTATCATCTTTTTGGGTCTTCTGCACATAGTTTACCATTTATGAAATTGAAGCCTTTTTAATTTCCTACAGCTGGTGGGACCTCTTCTGGTGTGATGATGATGGATAGTGCCACAAATGCATTTCTCTGTCAATCTGATTATTGTTATTGATTACCAATGTACCATTTGGTCCAATAGGGAGATGGCTGGTGAAATGTTTGGGTCCTGGGTCATAGCCTGCAGGGCACCTGTGATAAGATGGTTATGGACACCTCTAACATTGAGAACCATCTGGTTTGATAGCAACAACTCCTGCCATTCAGCAATATCATCTGGGTGGTTAAGTTCTTCTGTGGACAGTCAACTTCACCTATTGCTCTGATTGGCTGCTCCTCTTCCTCATGTTGTTTTGTTCATCCAAAAGTACAAAACAATGTCAGATCCAATGAGTGTTTAACCAGGGTAAACATCAGGCAAAACAAATCAAAAGAGGCAAGGTCATAGTTCTCAATGACCTTAGAAATTCTTTCCACAGTGAAACAAAGATTATAGTGACCTGAGTAGAAGAAGGTGAGTCAGACTTCAGGTTATGCCGACAGCATTAGTCATCTGTAAATTAATCTCATGGCTTTTACTTAGCATATCTGCTGCTCATAAGACAAAATCCATGCCCACTCAGTTGAAATGACTGTTCTTCGAATTTAATAAGATATTCACTGCTTACAACAAGGACTTTCTAATTTGATCTGAAAACATTGCCAAAGTTAAAGTCAGTGTCAACTGTCTATTTTTTTCAGATTTTAGCTGTTTATGTCTGCCAACAAACACAGTACAGTCTTTTATCATCTTTTGGGGCCTACTGCACATAGTTTACCATTTATGAAATTGAAGCCACATTTCACATTTGCTGCTGTTCAGTAAAGACGGGTGAGTCAATTATTATATTTTACTTTGCAATGCAGCATGGAGTAGGCCCTTCTGGTCCTTCAATTCATACCACCCCAGCAAAGCCACCATCCCAATTAACCCTAATTTAATCAAGGGACAATTTGCAATCACCAATTAGCCCACCCAGTACATCTTTGGACTGTGGGAGGAAACGAAAGCACCTGGGGAAAACCCACGCACTCTACAGGGAGGATGTATGTACAGATACTCTTTACAGAATGGCACCGGAACTGAACTCTGAACTCCAGAATCAATGCCCTGAGCTGTAATAGTGTCATGCTAACCACTACACTACCGTAGCGCCCAATTACATAACACACAATACATTATGCCATTTCCAAGATGTACTGTATTTAACATAGCTATTGTCTTAAATGTATTATGTCTAATTATTTTGAATAGCTATGTTCAGTATGAATCTATTTATTTTTAGACGCACTGTGAAATAAATGAGATCCACAGTCCATGGTGTGCATATTTCTGTTTTAAGATGATAATTATTAAGTCAAACAGAAGCAAAAATTATATAAGCTAAAAAGGTAAACACAAGAGATTCTGCAGATGCCGGAAATCTTGAGCAACACACACAATAAGGGGTCTCTCCACTGTTCATCCCCCTCCATAGATATTGCCTGACTTGCTGAATTACCCCAGTTTTTGTGTGTATGCTTAAAATAAAAGCCTGTTTCAATGCTGTGTCTTCCTATGACTATATAATTCCAGATTATTTTAGAACATATTGTATTTTATTTATAATATTTTTAAATGGAAAAGAAAGATGTGGTTAATGGTTCATCCTCAACATAGTTCAAATTGTTATATCCATCGTCATTTGAAAAGCTTGATCATTTCTAATGTATGAACTCCCTATGGTACATTTTAAAGCTTCGCTGATATTTTAAGTAGCAGAGTGTATTGTCAGTTATAATTTGCAATACAACTAAAGATGATGCACGAAGTCTCTATAGGTGTTTCTTAGTTGCTGCAGAAAAGTACTGGCCCTTGAACGTTCAAGAATTCATCTCAGTTTATTATATAAGCCTGAAGAAACAAAACAAGACAAAATCACAACGAAAGCTGGTAAAATGGCATTTGTAGAATTTATGCAAATAAAGTTAGGTATTTTCATCAGATGTCAAGAATTGAAAGATATGACCGGCAAGGATTGTCACTGCAGGGAAAATGTTGCAGAATGTACATCACCACTGACCTCCTGAGGCTGACCATTTGCAAATAATTTGTAATGCCTAACTGCACTGAGCACTCATTGTAGCATAAAGGGATCTGCTGCCAATAAGAGCAGAATATCCTTAAACTAATCACTCTTCGATCAACCACTTTCTCTGAAGTAATCTACCTGAATGTTTTCTTGTTAAATATTGGTGAAACCTGCAACAATTGACCTTTTTGAAAGGCGGCTGGCATCCAGAGTTGGCAGTTCAACCATTTCAATAATGTCACTTCATTTAATCATGATCTCCTGGATATATCCAGGTTCTGCTACAAGCAAGAGCAGAAATTTGAGCCAAACACAAGAATGTGGAAAGACCCTTTGACCTATGTCCTCATTCAATATTCTGCTCTTGTTGAACAGTACCAAAATTTTTGCACGATATGCATTTTCCATTTAAATGGATGGTCTGCAGCCAAATCTAAAGTATCCACAAAATTAAAATTGTAATCTATGCAACTTCATCATTGAATGATCAAATCCAAGAATAATTAGTCAGCTGTATGTAATATTATCAAACTAATAAATATATATTTGCATATTTAAATGTCTACACAATAGAAACATTCCATTAATGAGTACTGTCTATATTAACTTAGAAGAGCCCCCTAATGCTGGTATATATTGAGAACTGTGTCCCACCCAGATCCCTTCCCTAAAGTCTACATAACAATTTCATCTCAGTGCCATATATATCTACATCTATATCTATATGTATATCTATATCTATCTTTCTATCTGTATATATAGGCATCCGTTAGTCTCATGAGACCATGGATTTGCGCCTTAGAAGGTTTCCAGGTTGCAGGCCTGGGCAAGGTTGTATGGAAGACCCGCAGTTGCCCATGCTGCAAGTCTCCCCTCTTCACGCCACCGATGTTGTCCAAGGGAAGGGCATTAGGACCCATACAGCTTGGCACCGGTGTTGTCGCAGAGCAATGTGTGGTTAGGTGCCTTGCTCAAGGACACAACACGCTGCCTGAGCCAAGGCTCGAACGAGCGACATTCAGATCACTAGTCCAATGCCTTAACCACTTGGCCGCGCACCAACACACACATACACGCACACACACACACACACACACACACACAAACATATATATATATGAGAGAAAAAAGCAAAGAACTGCAGCAACAGCTTTCCATAAGAAGCTGTGAAAGAGTTATTGAGTTAAGTATTCTGTGTAATCTCCTGAAGAGTTGGAAAAGGTTGAAGTTTACACTGAAATCAAGAGGGATTCAGTACAAAGAAAAAATCTTTCTTAATTTTGGAACTCAGTACCAGCATCTGACAAGTGTCAAGTGGGTATAAAAATCTTCAAAGTGTGGTAAATTTCACTCTATTTCTGAAGCACATAAATCTTGAAGTACTTATGATGGCTGACCCATTTTTAATTTTTTACACTTCTAACATTTTATTTATTTTATTTCAATCTTACTAATGTGAAAAGAAGAATTTCTCACTCATACACCACTTAAACAGCAAGGTGTAGCCACAGCACTAAATGCTCTCTGACTTATCCCAATAATAAGTTTAAACTTTAGAAGAGTGCTCACAAGTGCAATAAGTGCAATATTTCAAATTCCCGCATCAATCAGTCTTGGATGCCAAGTTATTACACGTGTATATTCAGGAGATAGATATGTTTCATCATGCTAAGGGGATCAAGGGAATAAAGCAGGAACAGGATGCTGAAGAGAATCATCAATCATATTGAATGGTGGAGTTGACCTGAAGGTTCAAACTCCTGCTCTCATGGCAGGCCTTAACTAGTGATAACTTTCATGAGCTGATACACCTCACTTAAGACTGTAATTGATTTCACTTTTATAACCAAAGGCAACCATAACTCCAATAAATAAAAGTGGTTTCAAATCCAAGTACACATTGTAGGTTCTGGTGTTAGGAACAATCTAATTCGTGAACCTAACTTTCCTACTGTTTTGATTAAAGAAGCAGTTTTAGTCCCTCTCAATGAGGCTACTAATGCAGACACATGAATCATATCTTTTCTGTAATAGATACCATAGAAAAACTACAGCACAGAAACAGGCCTTTTGGCCCTTCTTGGCTGTGCTGAACCATTTTCTGCCTCGTCCCACTGACCTGCACATGAACCATATCCCTCCATACATCTCCCATCCATGTATCTGTCCAATTTATTCTTAAATGTTAAAAAAGAACCCACATTTACCACCTCGTCTGGCAGCTCATTTCATACTTCCACCACTCTGTTATACTGTATAAGGCATAGTTCATGAGTGTATTCACATGAATTAGTTATGCACAAGAGTGCAATGGCAATTATCAGTAATTATTAATTTGCAGGAGCAAATTTAAAGAACAATTCAATTTGGAAGCAGAAGAAACGAGCACATTGCAAAAGATATTGGTAGTGATACAAGTGTCATTCAGTCTAAGGCATGAAGCACAGAACGAGGTGAAAAAGACTGATGAATGTCTTGAACTCAGAAAGAAAAGAGCAACAGCTCTGACGCTTAATCCCTATTCATATCAGAGGTCAAAGAGAGTGACCTGGTATCCACTTTAGCTGATAATATTGAGAAGTTATTTTCCTCCTTAAACACAAAAGTAGTTTTGAGAGCTTGCAGTGTCTAACTTTAAACTATGTGTTGTTACAACAATGGTATCGTGTGTGGATACATCGATTACTTTGGAAGTGAAAGCAATATGAATATTCGTCATAATGCTTCTCAATCCTGCTTTAGTGGTTTTGAGGTTTAAAGTTATGATACAATGATAACCTTCAAAAAATTGGTTGTAATCAAGTCAGCAGTTCCTTCAAAATCTCAGAAGATTATGTATTTGAGCAGTGGCATGAACCCTTAATATTGTGTCTGCTGGACCCAGAAACCAGTACTCCTTTATCTTGGAAAGTATTCAATATGAGGGCTTAGTAATGTGAACAACAAACACAGCGTAAATGCAGGATAAAACCACAGTAAACACATGTGCTACAGCTGCTGGCACTGGAACTGCACAACTAAATTTATTTCATCGGGTATATATCTTGGAGTCTGTCATCCTATCATACAGAAAGTAAAGTATCTACATCTTGAAGACAAGCAGGTCAAATATGACATGCCAAAAAAATTAAATCGGGATGGCAAACAACAGTTTTGTGAGCGTGGGTATATTAAAGAGAAAATATTAACAACTGATTGTTGAGCATAATGGTTGAGCTGACCAGTTAGACACCATAGTACCTTTCAGCTTCCCCGCAGAGGTTTCTGTGCTGCCTGTCCTTGCCACAGTGGATATCGCACAGGTATATCTTAAATAACACTGGGTTTCAGTCACTACTTTAATAGAGCAAAGAGCTAAACAAGGTTCCTCAATGAATGCCTGGCAGTTTTAGGGCATCAAAAGGTGAACATGACAGAACTTTTGCCTTGAATAGTTCTGCATTACAACTGATTGTCCTTACCAGCATACTTATAGCAACAGGTGCACGTCTGCTTTACAAAATATTTAAGCTAAGTAAGTATTATTTCTCTATCACATCCAGGAAGGTGGCTCCATTCTTGTGAAGTTGTTGCCCTCTGTGTTCTCATTCTCTTTTCTCTCTCTTCCACCCCCTCTCTCTCCCCCCCCTACTTTCCTCACCCCCACCCCCCACTTCATCCATTGCAGCCTGTGGAGCTGGCGGTTCTTCCCCTGCTTTTAATTAAGTATTGCAGCATTAATCAATGTAGTCCTATTTAACATAATTTTTCATTTATTAATGATCACACATCAGTTTTAGGTGCTACCAGTGGTATTGAATTGTACACTGCTTGCTCAAACGTAACCTTTAAACAAATTCTAATTTAAATTAATATGACCTTTTTTTCAATTGTTCTAAAATATACACACTCATAAAAAGTAGGCAGCTGTGTAAAGCATAGAAGATTAAATTTATTGTTTCTCTCTCTGAGAACTATATTTACCTTTACCTTTCAATAAATCCTGAAAAGAGGAAAATCAGACATTGCAATCATTATAAAATTTGGAATTGTTTTTTTATTTAGCAGCAGTATTTATTTTCCAAAACATCAGCCTCAAAACTATTTAAGGTAAAGTAAATGAACGTATTAAATAGCCTTAATTAGTTCTCTATAAACTAACATTTTCTACTTGTTATACTGCATGCTTGAGCCAAAGTTTTCAGTCACAGCTCTGGTTTAACAATTTCAATACCTAACCTAACCAATCAGCTATAAACGTGGCAATAGAACACCATTCTCTTCTTCTATCTGAAGTGCAGTGTACAAAAGAGAATGAAATTGAGCCTAGTTGTTGATGAGGGAAAAATCACTGACGGAAAAGATACATAACATGTCTTGATGGCAACTGCACTTTTGGATACATTCATGGACTCATACTTAATGGGGACACATTGTTGAATATATTGATGAGTTTTATACAGCAACATAAATCACTTGGTTTCACTTGTTTTAAGGAATTCCATTAATATTAAGCCTGGTTGGACAGAACGTTCAGACTATATGAAGGACAACGGAACCAAGTAAATTGTTAAAATTAAAATGGTAACTGTGATTAGTTCAGGATTCATATATTGTAATGAAGTCGGTGTTAAGAGCTGTCTACAAAATAAATAGCAGTGTTTAGCTTATGTCAATAACGAATGGAGCAAAGATAATTATCTGGGCCAACAGGTGAAAAAGACGGACACTTTAAGAGTAGTTCAATTGTACAAACTATTTTGAATGTATTTTACAATGTGCAAAATATATGTCAGGTCTTAAGCTATCGACTGTGGGCCGTCTCGATACTTTGCCGATATAAATTTCGGGAGAAATAAGTAACTTTCCTCAACAGATCCCTTTGGAATGTGTTTCACTTTTGCTAAAAAGACAACGGGAGCCCACACTAAAAATATCAAGTTTCCAAAGGGTGCGTGTGTGCCGGGGGGGGGGTGCAGAATAAGTTCGCACGTGTGAAAACGGTATAGTAATTGAACTAAGTTACTTACCTGATCAAACCAGGATACTGAGTGTAGTTCTGCGAATAATTGTCTGCTATAGTTTTAGTTCCACCTTGATAACCCAGGTATGTAATGGGTTGGTACCAAGTCACGGGAGCTGAAGAAGTAGACGGCATGGTGTCATCTTGACCCAAGAAGCTGCAATTGAGTCCTGTCTCGTGGTGTGAGAAACCATAGGAATCTATAGGTTCAGTCTTAAACATTACAGCATCTTCAACAGTTTCGCCTCTCATGATGGGTCTTTGCTGCTGAGGGGAAATTGAATAGTCGCTATATGGGGAATAACCAGAGGGCATGTAACCAAACGTGTTGCTGGCTTCCTGGTTCATGTTCATTGGCGGCTGCGATTCGGGTTGCAGGTTCCTTTCCCCCTTCGAATTGGGGGAGCTGCCACAGTCAGCATAGCCGTACGAGCTGGAAATGTCCGGGATGTACGGAGCGTGGTCGCAGTCGTCCATGGTGAGAAGTTGGTGAGTACGAGCTGCGAGATAGATCGGATTGAGGGGCAGGAAGGGGAAACGTAAAATATTCACGGGTGACATTTGCCCTCGGGGGCTTGAGTGACAGCCCTCCTCTCTCTCGAGGCAGATTTCTGATTTCATTGACTGCAGAGTGGCAGGGACACCGACTTGGGCTATCGAACTTGGGTTTTCCCCGGGACACTCTTTGAGCAGTTTGAGATCTGTAGGGTTATCCCTGTCTGCGTTGATAAGCGACCAGCTACTCACGGGGATGGAGGCGCCGGGCTGTTTCCCTGCTCTGATCCCCTCAGAAGTATGTTCACTCAAGCCTAAATCGCAGTTGGTCCAAGTAGACGGCTCTGCCGTCTCACTAAGATTGGATGCTGACGATAAGACCATGCCGTCAAGATGTTTGGGAGACATAACGCTCTTCTCCGAGTCACTCTCAACTTTCCGATCCAAAGCTGTCGTCAGCTCAGCCTGAGGAAGGAGGTTATCCATGTAAAGTCCCATTGAGTCGGAAACCGCCTTCAGCAGATCTGTTGTGGACCCACCTCTGGATCTAGTTTCAGAAGAGTAAGGTGGAACCTTGTGAGCTGTTTCCCTCTCGTCCATATTTTTCATGTCCCCTTGGTGCACTCCGCGAGCGAAAATGTAGAGGAGGCAGCTTGTTTGTGTTCGCCGTCTGCCCGCTACGTTGGTTCTCAAAATTGAACTCCTCCAACCGCGACTCTGCAACTTTCCCCAGGCATGAACTCCATCCCACGCATCTGCTCACCCCACTGTCAAAAGTATCAGGGCAGGTCTTAGTACAAACTTTCATAATTTATCCAACTGCATAACTTTTCACTGCCGAGCTCGTTATGATTAAAGCTGGCATTTTTTGAAAATCCAGTACAAAACCAAACGCTGCGAGCGGAATCAATTTAATAAGGTTGGATGATTTCGGCATTTAATTTAAATATAAACGGTGAAGTCTAAGCATCTTTAGGGTTAACTCGGATTTATATTTTTTTAAACTTCGGTAATTTAGGAAGCTGGTGCCGAGATTTTACGGCAAACCTCGAAATCCCAAATGAAACCACGAGCTGTCTAATTGTTGCAGATGCAGGTTGGAATACAGAACTGACCAAACTCCGGTGCAGTTCGGAGTTTGGTTGGAATCGTCGGCTACATGCATAGAATGTCAGTTAGATCTCCCCGTTTTATAACCAACGTTTCCTTTTCACTGTTGTTCATTCGTTTTGCTATCGACAACAATTCCTTACCTGAACGCTTAAAAGTGCGATCGTGGTGGGATCAGTCCTTGTTTTCTGCCTCCTTCCCCTCTGTCTCGGCTCTCCGTCTATCACGAATGAGTGAAGATGTGAGACTTTACGTATTGTACAGCGATCATTACACGTCACACAAAAAGTTTACTCCTGAAAATATTGACTTACAAGGTGGAAACTTCCGGGGTGATTTCATCCCCCGCTTTGCTTGCCCGAGAAATGCGTTGTCACCCGATTTCCTGCGAAGATCTCGGTACAGGTCATTAATAGCTGCTCTCTCTCTCTCTCTCTCTCTCTCTCTCTCTCTCTCTCTCTCTCTCTCTCTCTCTCTCTCTCTCAATATCCGGCGGTCACTGATTTGTTTGGGCTGAGTTAAGGTGAAAGTGCCACAAACTACACACGCCTTTCCAGATTTTTATTTGAATAACGCTTAAAGTTAAATTCAAAACCGCACCAGTATTTTGCAATGAAACCAAAGAGCACACTTCTTCAACTCAAGGGTGAAATGCTCAACGGAAGACGCCTGCAGCAATTTAAAAGAGAAGAAAAAATATGGATTGCAGAAATCATTTAAAAAATAATAATTTGCTGTGCGCAAATAGGAGTTTTTGTCTAAGTATCGGAAAGTTGTTTTAAAGTACGGTAACCGTGGCTCACTAATGTTCTTATGATATGCATGAGCTGGGAGAGTATGTGGGGTGCTGGGAAGTCGACAGTGGTTGATGGATAAAAACCGGTCGGTAGTTAACAGGAACTGGAGGATGGACGCGATATCTCATTGAAAGGTATCGTCCTGGTAACATCCAAGATCTACAAATGTGACGTGTGAGACACCAACGGGGTTCACGTTGACAGTATGCCAATCTAGATGTTGCAACAGCATTCGTTCGAGACAATGCGCTTGACAAGGTCAAGATAGTGTGTACCTTTGAGATAATGAATGTTTTCCAGATGTTGGGGGGCCAATAACGTGTTAAAGGAAATAACGTTGACTCACGGCCACATATAAAAATGTGCGATTACAACGAGATCGTTACTAGGTCATAATATCAAAGATAATATTGAAATATTGTTGAAAATTTAGCGCACATTTCCAGTCGTCCCTTCTCTCTCCTCTTTTTTAAAGGTCGCTCACGAAGCTGAAGGTGATGTCCACGGTCACACCACCTAACCAAAAGTCCGAGAGGAGATGATTGGTGAATTTAACACAGAGTAGCCCTGACACTGACAGTGAGTGGGAACAGTCACTCTGTACATCTCACCCTGACTCCGAGACTTTATAGTGAATTGTTGCGGATAGTACTGTGACCGGAGTTTCTCTCGTGAATCCTCCTGTACTGGGGATTTATTTGATCCATTTATT
Source organism: Mobula hypostoma (assembly GCF_963921235.1). Lineage (NCBI taxonomy): Eukaryota > Metazoa > Chordata > Chondrichthyes > Myliobatiformes > Myliobatidae > Mobula > Mobula hypostoma. The sequence goes on along the minus strand of NC_086103.1, from coordinate 113,378,202 downwards.
ATACATGAGGAAATGTTAGTACAGGCCTGGGGTTTTAACAGCGGGTGCGATCCCGACCATATCGCCGATTGGGAGAAACATCTGACGTTAGTGGAAGGCGCCAGAGCCCTATTGGCAGTGAATTGTCGTAAGCCAGAGGGAGCCACCTGTTACAACAGGGACCATGGAAACTCCAGTCACAACAGCGCGTCCACATTCAACCAAAGTCGATCCTCATCAGACAAAATCAGAACATGCAACTGAGGCAGCTATTTAAATTTTAATGTAGATTTGTGTTTGGATGTAAAATGCAGTGAAATAAGTCAACTATTAGTGAGGATAAGTCTAAACATGTTGATGAGCATGCACATGAACACAAAGCCAATGGCACCCGAGCTATTGGCGTTGCTGTACCTATCCGTATAGGTGTGTTAGCCTCTGTGGAATTGGGAGCACTTGTGAAGTTTTGGAAAATGAAGAAAATAGCACCGAGCGCATTCTGAACCATTCCCCCGCCCCTCGCACACACAAGTACGTCGCATTGTCATTGAAATGATGCCGTACGGGATATAATTTCTAATCGTATCTATCTGTTATACAAAGTATTATGATTTTAACGCATGTAACTCGCGAGTAAAAGCCACATGAATTTACATATTACACAAACAAACAATCGATCCCAATTCTTTGGTCTTTCATTTAGCGTCGTACCACAATCTCCTCATTAACTGAACCACGAAGAGGGTTCATTATAATGTATGCTATCACATTGTATGAGATCACTTGGTTTCGTTTTTCAGTCATACAACATACGTAAACCCAATGACTGCGTGCAGTGACCACTTGGGTTGTCTGTTTATTAAAGCTCAAAATAAGACAAGCATTGAGAAAAATCTCTGGATGCCGAAGTCTGAAATAAAATCAAGGAATCCTTTAAATATTTAGCAATTACAGCCGCATCTCTGCAGATGGAAACAACGTTAATGTTTCAGTTTTTATTGGAAACATGAGAAATTAAGCGTGGTTTAAGTTGGCTGAGGATGTTGGAGGGATTGAAGATATGTCTGTAATAGGGTGGAGAGCAAAGTTATCCAAGTGACATATAACACGTGCTTTGGGGACTGTTTAAGAAATCAAAGGCACTCTATATGAATATATATATATATATTATACTTGAGGGCAGATAGGGAAAAATAACATGTTGGAATCAGATGCTGAACACAGTAGCTACTGGAAATCTGAAACAAAAGTAAATGCCGTAAATATTCAGCAGATTAATCTGTGGAGAGGGACAAACCTGAGTTAATCCAACAGTTGAATGGCCAGTTCTAATGCAGACAGATCTAACTCAGACAGCCAAAGCTAGTTATTAGAAATTTGAATTCATTATTGACGTCCTAGAGCTGCAATGTGCCTTAACAGAAAATGGAATGCTTTTCCAAGGGTTTACATTAACCATTTCTTCCTAGTGCATTTGTAATTATTATTTATTGCACAGGGTTAATATTCTATCTAAACCTAAAATGTAAGAAAAAGAAGTTGCAGAAAGGGGCATATCATTGGAGGCAAATGACAGAGAGGTGATAGTGGGACCAAGATGTTGAATTAATGTTGCTGTTGACTTGATGGCCTCTATGCATTAAAAGGAGGTGCTCTAGCTGGGCACAACTGGAAGCTTTGTGTGTCACCAGGTTGACCTTGATTTGCAATCTATATGAGACATTCTTTTGTTCTCTTCATCCCTCCTCTTTTCTGCAAATTGTTTCTGTTACATTTTCATTTTAGATTAACTATTAACCCTGTGCAATAAATAATAATTGCAAATGCTCCGGCAAGAAATGGCCAATGAGATACTCACAAATCCTTTTGCTGGTTATAATCATTAGCAGGGTGCTGAACACCACATTCATCTGGGCCTTCCATAGTCTGCACTGAAACAAAGTCAATAGTGCAGTTACCTAGAATTCTACTTCTGCTACTTTACTCTTGTTTGTTAAGACCATAGGACCTGAATAGTCTAATCATCTGAAGTATTTGATTCAGAACTCTAAAACACATTCCAAGTTTGACTTAAAACAACATGAGACTATGTAGGAAATAATGCATTGATGCAATTTCTGGTTGTGGTTTTATGATATTTACATACAAGTGCAATGATAATATTTTAAGCATATGTGCTGATAGTTACAAACCAAAACTGTTGATAAGAAATAAAAATGAGAAAACTGAAGATGTTGGAAATTTGAAATAATAAAAGAGATGGTGGAAAGCTTTTTGTTGGACATGCAAGGAATTTTGAAAAAAGATATTACTGCTGTTGCTGCTACCACAAATATTTGTAGTTGAAGTTTATAGATAAATGGGGAATTGCATCAGAAGATTTCCTTAGAAGTGGCTGTCTGATTTGAGAATCCCTGGAACGTTACTGTGATATAACAATTGAGAACATAGAAACATAGAAAACCTACAGCACAATACAGGCCCATTGGCCCACAAAGTTGTGACAAACATGTCCCTACCTTAGAAATTACTAGGCTTACCTATAGCCCTCTATTTTTCTAAGCTCCATGTACCTATCCAAAAGTCTCTTAAAAGACCCCATCGTATCCAACTCCACCACCGTTGCCAGCTGCCCATTCCATGCACTAACCACTCTGAGTAAAAAACTTACCCCTGACATCTCCTCTGTACCTATTCCCCAGCACCTTAAACCTGAGTCCTCTTGTGGCAATCATTTCAGTCCTGGGAAAAAGCTTCTGACTATCCACACGATCAATGCCTCTCATCACCTTATACACTTCTATCAGGTCACCTTTCATCGTCCGTCGCTCCAAGGAGAAAAGGCTGAGTTCACTCAGCCTGTTCTCTTGGAGCTTTAACCAGTACTAATTTTGCACTAACTGGCTTACTCATTGTTTTTGCCATTTTTTGTGAAAGCAACTGCATAACCCAATCACATCTCTACAGTTAAACTGCATTTCTTTGGGACTGCTCCCTCATAATGGACATATATGCCCCTGACAGAATTGGCATGGATCTCCTGTCTGGCACAGTGAAGATAGACTGTACACTTCCAATGACCTCTTTTCAAATTAGGCCACTTTGTCCCCAATAGAGATAGGCCCAAGGTGGATCCTTAACCCTTTGCTATATACTATTATACATTTTCTCTGCTGGAATACAGGATTCTGCAGAGCTCTAAAATCCTTTAACTGCTATGCTAACACCTTCAGTTCCTGAGTTGTTAAACTGATTAATGTTGCATCTGACCTGATGGTAAAAGAATCATTTCTTTTTCTTGTGCTATCAGCAAGGAATTTGACCAGCCAGCTGTGTACTTTGAGAAATTTTGGCCTGATGACCCATGATTTTACATCATAGAACGTGAATGAAATAAAAGCCATAACATTGCCTTCGATGACAGAAGCTCATAAGATTGCACCTTAAATATTCAGTTGTACCAAGACCTTGTTTATCTAATGACAGACCGTTAATAGGACAATTGCTAAATTATATTACCCCTTTTCCTGAGCAATTACTATTATTGGAGGTTTGGTTGATTGCCAAGCTTGGCAAAATGTTTGCAGACGTTTTGGCTCCAATCGAGAAACCATCATTAGTGTGCAGTTGAGTGTGTTGGCTCCTCAGAATGCCGGATTATATACTCCTCGGGGTCTGAATGGATATTGATTAGATGCTGTGATCTGGCTGGCTGGTTCAAACCATAGTGAACAGCTTTAGCAGTCGAAGATTCTGGTTGGCTAGCTTTGAGGGAGGTTTGCTGGAAATGCTTGCTTCGCTGTCAGATCCCTCAGATCATGACATCAAGCTTGGCAGTCAGCGAAAGTTCCAAATAGCCAACCCCAGCTACCAATATTCCGCAATATTACTAGTATTGTACAGTGATTAATTGTTTGTTTACAGTACTGCTCCTTTTTTATGGAATTAATTACTCATTGGCTTACCAGAAGGAAATATCAATGTTTCTTAGTATGGTAAAGTGTAAGGATTGTCAATGTAATTAGCATGAGGAGCAGCGGGGAATAATAAGTATACTCTACAAAATCCTCTCTGTTTAAGAAATAAACATAAATTAATAGGACAATCATTAGCATGAAATCAACATTAGCAACTATAAAAGAGTAACAAAAAGATTGTAAAAAGATGAAATTTAGAAAAGTTTCCAAAAGTTCTTAAGTTCTTCAGCATTGTAGAAAATTGATTAACAGCCTCTAAAGTAAGGCAATAAAATGTGGAATCTAATACAACTCAGAAGCCTGAGACAGTAAAAGGACTCAAACAGCCTGAATGAATCATCTAATGCCATGACTATGTGCAACAGGAGAAGGAGATCTTCCTACTGTCTCGCCAATCCGTTAGATGTGAATTAAAATTTGTTTTAGATAATTTCAATCAGTAAAAGTACTTTTCTATTCATAGTTGACAGCTTTTCTTAAAATGCAATCTGAGCCTGTAAATTGAGGGTTTAAGATTTGCTTCGGAAAAATTGAGAGCATTATTTGGGCTATGCAGCATACCAAATGATTATTTATTCTTTGTGTCACACTTAAAAATTTCAATTTATATATAACGTTATTAGTGGCTCAAAATTAGCCCTCTCTTCTCTGTCAGAAAGTCATTGTCTCTTGTCTCACACCAGTGATTTGAGCACAAAATCCAGGCTGACTAGTGCTTCTAAGCTTATATAATGCCTTGAAAAAGTATTCAGCCCCATACACTTTGTTCATAGAAATTATTATTACAACCAGGGATTTTGATCAATTTAACTGAGAATTTTTATTGTGAATCACATGCTCCTCTTTCGCAGTAGAGCCTAAAAAACAAGGAAAATTGAAATAAAAAAACATAAAACTAAAAATTCAAAAACTGAAATGTCAGCAGTTCAAAAGTATTCATCCTTCTTTGCTCAGTACCTAGTTGAATCACTCCTCATAGCTATTACAGCCAGTAGTCTTTTTGGATAAGTCTCTATTAGCTTTGCACAACATGATGGAGCAGGTTTACCCATTCCTCCTTGTTAAATTGCTCCAGTTAAGCCAGGCCACTTGGGGAGCAGCGGTGGACAGCAGTTTTGAGGTCTTGCCAAGGATGTTCATTTGAGTTAAGGTCAGGACACCTAACAGGGCCACTCAAGTACATCAATTTTCTTCAATGTTCAAAAAGTACTAAGTTCAAAGTAAGTGTATTATCAAAGTACATAAATGTGACCATATACAACCCTGAGATTCATTTCTTGCAGGCATACTCAATAAACCCAATAACCATAAATAATTAATGAAAGACCACACCAACAGGATGAACAACCCATGTGCAAAAGCAACAAACTATGCAAATACAAAAAAAAGAAAAAGGAAAATAATAATAATAGTAATAAATAAATAACCAATAAATATTGAGAACCTAAGATAAAGAGTCCTTGAAAGTGAGTACATAGTTTGTAGGAACAGTCTAGTGATGGGGCAAGTGAAGTTGAGTGAAGTTATCCCCTCTTGTTCAAGAACCTGATGGTTGAGGGGTAATAATTGTTCCTGAACCTGGTGGGGTGAGTCCTGAGGTTCGTGTACCTTCTTCCTGATGGTGGCAGTGAGAAGAGAGCATGGCCTTGGTGATAGGGGTTTCTGATGATGGATGCTACTTTCTTGTGACAAAGCTTCATGTAGCTGTGCTCAATGGTGGGAAGGGCTTTACCTGTGATGGACTGGGCCACATCCACTACTTGTTGTTGGATTTTTTTGTTCAAGGCCATTTGTGTTTCCATACCAGTCCATGATGTAGCCAGTCAATAAACTCTTCATGACACATCTAAAGAAGTTTGCCTAGGTTTAAGATGTCATGCCAAATGTTTGCATAAAAGTGTTGTCAAAGTCAAGCTATGTACATCTTTGCTATTCAGATATTCCAGATTTGAGTGAAGAGTCAATGCAGTGGCATCAGCTGTGTGCTTATTGTGCTAGGTTGGCAAATTGGAGCGGATCTAAGTAGTTTCTCAGGCAGGAGTTGATACGTTTCACTATCAACCTCTTGAACACTTCATTACTGTGGATGTAAGTGCTACTGGATGATAATCACTGAGGCAGGTATCACATTCTTTTCGGAACCGGTACAATTGAAACAAGCTTGAAGTAGATGGGTACATCAGATTGCCGGAGTGAGAATTTAAAGATCTCAGTGAACACTCCAGCCATTTGATAAGCACAGGTCTTTAAGACTCAGCCACAAACCCCATCTAGGCTGGAAGCTTTCTATGGGTTCAACTGGAAGTGAAGCCCTGTTGTTGCCCATGTCGCTTGATTTTACTTTATAAGAGGTAATAGCATTCAAGCACCGCCACAACTGTCGAGCATCCATCATTGGTTCAAGTTTAGTTCAGAATTGCCACTTTTCCCATGAGGTGGCTGTCCAGAGATCATACCTGGATGTCTTGTAACTTTGTTGGCCACCGGACTTGAAGCCTCCAACCTGGCCCTCAGCAGATTGCGGATCTCATGGTTCACCTAGGGCTTCTGGGTTGGGGAAGATGGAATGATTTTATAGGGACACACTTATCTACCACTGTTTTTATAAAGTCCTTGACAACCATGGTGTATTCATTCAGATACACAGGTGAGTCATTGAACAAAGCCCTGTCTAATGACTTGAAGCCACTCTTCTGCCTCTCACAACAACCTCATTGTTATCCTAATCACTGAAGCTTTGCTCTTTAGACTGTACCTGTATGCAGGTGGGAGAAGGACGACCAAGTGATCTGATTTACTGAAATGTGTTCTGGGCATGGAATGGTATGCATTCTTTATCTTAGTATAATAGTGGTCTATAGCGTGTTGGGACCTCTGGTCATACAGGTTATATTCTGATGGTAATTGGGCAGGGATTTCTTTAAACAAGCCTGATCGAAATTCCTGACTATGATATGAAATGCATCGAGATGGACTGTTTCTTATTTGTTGATGACATCATGCAGTAAATCAAATGTTTGATTATAGTCAACCTCTAGTGGTGTGTAAACTGTGGTCAGGATTCCTATGGTAAGTAGAATGGTCAGAGTTTGATTGCCAGGTGTTCAAGGTTGGGTGAACATGAGTTTGACAAAACCATCACATTGGAACACCACAGGGAGTTTATCATGAAACACACACCTCTACCCTTTGCCTTTTCCAAATCACCAGTTTGGAGCATGCTGTGTCTGGCATACTTTGAATAAGCTATGTCTTGGTAAAACACAGAACACAAAAAATTCAAACACGGGGAAATCTGCAGATGCTGGAATTTCAAGCAACACACATAAAAGTTGCTGGTGAACGCAGCAGGCCAGGCAGCATCTCTAGGAAGAGGTACAGTGGACGTTTCGGGCCGAGACCCTTCATCAGGGCTAACTAAAAGAAGAACTAGTAAGAGATTTGAAAGTGGGAGGGGGGAAAATTCTCATTTCCTACACTAATCTTTCCCTCATGTCCTCAATTTTCTTCATTTGAAGCCACTCCATGGTTGCTCTAGCAGTGTGCTTGGGACATTGTCCTACTGAAAGATAAACTTCCTCCCCAGTTTATGCTTTTTGGCAATGGTAGGCAGGCTTTTAACCAGGATCTCTCTGTATTTAGCAGCATTCATCTTCCTATCAATCCTGACCGAATTTCCAGTCCCTGCTGCTGAAAACCATCCCCATAGCGTGATGCTTCCTCCACCATACTTTACAATAGGGATGGTGTTACCTGGCTGATGCGCAGAATTAGATTTATGCCACATTTAGTGTTGAGGCCAAAATATTCTACTTTAGTCCCATCTAACCACGTCCTTCTTCCACATCTTTATAGCATATTCTAAGTGATGCTTTGCAAAGTCTTTATGGGTAAAGTTATGCTTTTCTCTTTAACCAGGGCTTCTTCCTTGTCACTTTTCCATAAATACCCTTTTTGTGCAAGGCCTTAGAGATTGCGGAGCCATGAAGTTCCATTTGCAACCACTGACTTCTGCAGCTCATTCAGAGTGACAATAGCCTCTCTTACAAGTGCCATTCTTCTCCGGCAATTTAGGGGGCTTCTGACCTTGTCAGTGTGGCTGTGGTTTCATATTTTTCCCACTTTTTCATGATGAACAGTGCCTTTGAGATTATCTTGTACCCTTTCCCATATTTGTGCTTCTCTATTATCATTTCCCTGACATGTCTTGAATTCCCTTTTGCCTTCATTTTGGTTTGGCCTGTTGAAAATCTACCATAATGTTGGACCTTACAGAGAGAGGGGGTAATTTATTCTCTTGAAATCATTGAAAACAGATGATCCTTCTATTTTCTACATCAACAAATTGGGTGAGTTGGTAAGGTAATATATTGCACCTGAGGAAAGTTAGAGATAAAATTATGCTAAATTACCAGCAACCCACTGATTTAAATCTAGCCCAATCCAGTACAATTTACAATGACCAATTATCCTACTAACCGGTATGGCTTTGGATGTTGGAGGAAACTGGAGCATCCAGATGAAACCCTCATGGACATGGGAAGAATGTGCAAGTGTTCTTACAGAGGATGCTGGAATTGAACTCTGACTTCAACACCCCGAGCTTTTACAGCATTGCACTAACTGCTACGCTACCGTGGACAAGGTCCATAGCCCCGCAGTTTCCATAAGGTGCACAAAGTTTTTGTCTACAATCTGTCAGGCAGTGAGACCTATACTCCTACTCTCTGGTTGAAAGACATGTCTTCTAATCTTTCTACCAGTTACTTCAGATCTATGCTTCCTGGTTTCGACCTTCTACTCAGGGATTGGTTCTACCTATTTATTCCATCCACACCCCTCATAAATGTATATATCTCAATTAAATCTTACCCTAGATTCTGTTATTCCAAAGAAGACAACCCCACTCTATCTGATCCTTCCTCATAGTTGACCTTCTCCAGTCCTGGCAATATCCTCATAAATCTCCTTTGCACTCCCTCTTGTGACGTAGGGACCAGGATTCCACAATGAAATCAATATCAAGTGCAGGTTTACACAACCACTTCATTGTTATATTTTGTGCCCCACCTAATAAAGGAAATCATTCCAGTGATAGCTTTAACCATTTTATTGACCTGCTCTAATGCCTTGAAAGTTCTGAGAATATGTATACTAAAATGTCCTTCTGTCCTGATGCTCCAATTTATTGTCATTTACTTGCCTTGTTGTATCTCAAACTTCTTCAGAATGAATTCTAATTATTAATTTTGGTTGACCGACTAGTCCATCAATGTATTCCTGCAGTAAAGCTTTCTCCTACTCTTTCAACCATATGACCAATGTTTATTTAATATGAAAACTTGTTCATTGATTCCCCTATATATAAATCTAAGTCATTAACGTATATTACAATGGGCAATCAATTCAACATTGAGGCTGTGGTGCATTATTGATAACACCTTCCAGTCAGAGAAGCACCCTCCAGCGTTCCCATTTGTTTGCTATCACTGAATTAATTTCACCTTCAATGTTCATTCCGCCTTGGACTTTTGCTTTTTTGACCTACACATCAGATGGGACCTTATCAACAACTTTGGCATCCAACCCAGTACACTCTGGTATTCAAACAATTCCATTGATAACGGTTTTGAGTGTCCTTGATTATTCTTTGTTATTCAAAATAAGGACTAATAACATCCCTTCTGGCTGATTCCAGTACATTGCCTCAGCTGAAGTTAAGCCAGCCTTTGATCTCTTGATTTGTCCTTTCTCCGTCTTTAAGCAGTGATGCAATATTCACTATCCTGCAGTCCTGTGGCCAGTAAGGATCAACTAATGACGACTAGACCCTCTGCAGCCTCCTTCTTTGTTTCTCTTAAAAGTTACTGATAAAATTCAACTGAGCCTGGTGATTTATCCACTTTTGAATGCCAAATATTAGTTTCATCATGCAATATTTCACAGTCTTTCTTAGATTAAACTTTAGCATTATTCTTCTCTTTTAGGAAAATACCTGCAAAATATGCCTTGTAATCTATCTCACAGCCTCTATTTCCAGTTATTATTTTGGTCCCTAGAAAATTTCACAATCCTCCTGCTCCTTACGTAAATATAAAATACCTTTGGATATTATTTGATTTTACTTTCCAATATTTATTTAGGAATTTCCTGTTTTCATATTTTCCTTTTTAATTTTATTCCTACATAATTTATATTCTTCTAGGGCTTCTTTTGCTGTATTGAGCCTTCAATGTCAGACATAAACCTTTCTTTCTGCCATATCCTGTCCTCAATGGCTGAGTAAGAGGACTAATTTTGGAAGTTGCATGCTGTTCTTTGCAGAAGTATGTTCATTCTAAATCTCATGAATCTCTGGCTGTTCTGATGTTAATTTACTGTTGAGTAGATATTTCCAATCCATTTTTGCTATATCACTTATAAATTTCGCAAAAAGGGTCTTAATTCCATTTTGAATCTTTGCTCCTAGCTTCTGTATCTCCTTTGCTATAGCTATACTGATTGATACTAAATTGTGATCAATGCCACAAAGATCTCTCTCACTGATGCTCCTCTTACCTGCCCAGCTTCACAACATAAAATTAGATTCAGAATGGTCTCAAATAAAAACATTTGGAATAGTCAGACAGTGTCTGTGGAAAAAGCAACAGGTAACATTCCAGAGATGGCACCACTTTTTAAAAAGAAAAGTCAGTTTTCAGTAGTAGAGTAGGTGAAGGAGGGAATGAGTGGAACAAAGGTAAAATCTCCAATAAGGTGAGTCCAAATGCGCTAATGGGGCAGTTACAAATACATTGTTTCTCTTTCTGCCTGTGCTGAATTACCCTCTATTACCAGGCTGGATAAACTTCATCCTAAATGCTGTTTAGGGATTATGTTTGTTTATTATTTCAAACAATTTCAGGAATATTTCTGACACATTAGCGTAGTGGTTAGCACAAGGCTTTACAGTACAGGCAACCCAGTTTCAATTCCTGCCAGAGTCTGTAAGGAAATTATACATTCTTCCCATGACCGCGTGGCTTTCCTCCAGAGGCTCTGGTTTCCTCCCACAGTCCAAAGGTGTATCGATTGGTAGGTTATTGGTCATTGTAAATTGTCCTGTGATTGGGCTAGGATTAAATTAGGGATTGCTGGGCAGTGTGACTCAAAGGGCTGGAAGGGCCTATTCTGCACTATATCACAATAAATAAATAAATAAATACATACATACATACATACATACTGTACTTGTAAGTTAGTGGGAACTGAAGGACAATAAATATTCCTATATACAGGAATACATGTATATGGAGGAATTTAAGGTATGGGGTTATATGGGAGGCAGGTTTTGAGGGTCAGCACAACAATGTGAGCCGAAGGGCCTGTACTGTGCTGTACTATTCTATGTTCTACATTCTATGTTCAATTGTAGACTTCACTCACATATTGCTTCATTCTCCCTGATCAAGTTAATACAATCTTATGCTTCATTCTGGTACTCCCTATGCTGCCTCCTCTGCATTGCTGGGGCCCATCGTAAATCAGGGGATTGCTTCATATACCATCTCTGTACCACCTGCCAAGAGCAGATTTTCCTGGTGGAAAAAACATTTTAATTACAATGCCCATCCTCATTCCAACATGTCAGTCCATGTGGTCCGCTTATGCCATGAAGAGGCCACTCTCATGGTGGTGTAGAAACACCTTATATTCTGTCTGCATAAACTCCAACCTGATGGCATGTATATCGATTTCTCCTTACGGAAAAAATCTTCCTTCCCCTTCCCTCTTCTTCTATTCCCCACTCTGGCCTCTTACCTCTTCTCACCAGCCTAACCCCCAACCTCCTGGGTCCCCTCCTCCTTCCCTTTCTCCCAAGGTTCTCTCTTCTCTCCTGTCAGATTCCTTCCTCTTCAGCCCTTTACCTTTCCCACCCACCTGGCTTCACCTATCACCTTCCAGCTATCCTGCTCCCTCCCCACCCTTTTTATTCTGCAGTCTTCTCCCTTCCTTGCCAATCCTGAAGAAAGGTCTTGGCCTGCAAGGCCGTCTGTTTATTCATTTCCATCGATGCTACCTGAACAGCTGAGTCCCTTCAGCATTTTGTGTGTGTTGCTTTGGATTTCCAGCATCTGCAGAATTTTTTATGTTCATAATTATAATTGAATTTTGCTTAATTCATTATTTAATACTATTCATTGTATATACAAAATATAATTATCCTACATCGTTCTACTTCAGTATGTCACTTTACTTAAATAAAAACGGAAAATATTGGAAACATTCAACTGGTCAGGCAACATCTGTGGGAGGAGAGGTAGATTAATGTTTCAGGCTGAAGACTCTTCACCAGTTCTAATGTTACCTGAAATGTTAATCTAGTTCCTCTTTCCACAGACATGCTAATGTTTTAGGTAACATTAGATCACACAAAGGGTTTTTAACTGAAAGATTAACTCTCCGCACTTTCCACAGATGCCGGCTGACCTGATGGATGTCCTTTATTTCAGATTTCCATAATTTACATTTTTTTTATTTTTTTATTTGTCATCTTACTAAACTACAATATATCTTATCTTTTCCACTGAGACTCCAAGGATAGAACCACCTCAGTAGACATCCTCCAATTTTTCAGCCTTCACTGCCCACCGGCCTCTGACTTTCACTGTTCCCACTGCATTATCATGGACTCCTCCAGCTTTCATTCAAAGCTGACCACAGTGCCTCAGGAATCCGCCAGGCTCAATCAGCAGTGCTGAGCTGAATAGGTGGCCACAGCTGGAGTCAGAAAATGGCTAGATGAATGTTTAAGAGTCTTATTCTATCTAAAAGGTTATATACTATACACCTATAGCCACACTGTCTTGTGCTCTTAACCTTTTGGAAGTTAAGCAGAGCATAACAGCAATGCGTAGGAATCCAAAACATGACATAATCTTGGGGAAATCAATTCAATTTATCTGAAGATTTTAATATTATCTGAATAACATTGCTTAGACTTACCATGTAATTTCAAAAACTGACAGATTTTGAATACACAACTTGATTGATTCGATGTGGTTGTGTTTTCACTCTCTTTTGCAGTGTTAGCGATGCAAGCACTCATTGTTCATTTCTGCAAGGACTTCCTGACTACTTCAGAGGGCATGTAAGAGTTCTACACATTGTTGTGGGTCTAAAATATTGCTCTCCCCCATAATCGTCATCCTGATTCTTTTGCTAACAGCCCTATCATTTCTCACAGCATTCCCCTACCTTCTCACCCTAGCCTTTCTACCTGCCTGATCTCTCCGTATTTTATACTCCCTCACCCATTCTATTCCAGCCACTGGTCTCCACTATTGCAACAGAGTCTTGCTGATGAAAGGCCTCGTGTGGATTCAACTGCTCAAGTCCAGATTGGAAGATGATGAATCCTTGTAGGTTGAGTTAAGAAACTGCAAGGGTAAAAGGACACTGATGGCAGATACATACAGTCCTCCCAACAGTAGCTGGGATGTGGACCACAGATTATAACAGGAAATAGAAATGGCATGTCAAAGGGCAATGTTATGATGGTCATAGGAGATTTCAACATGCACATCAATTGGGAAAATTAGGTTGGAAATGGATCTCAAGAGACTCAGTTTGTTAAATGCCTACAAATTGGCTTTTTAGAGCAGTTTGTCATTGAGTCTACTAGAGGATCAGCTATACTGGATTGGGTGTTATATAATGAACCGGAGGTGATTAGGGAGCTTAAAGTAAAAGAACCCTTAGGAGGCAGTGATCACAATATGATTGAATTCAATTTGAAATTTGATAGGGAGAAAGTAAAATCTTATGTAGCATTATTTCAGTGGAGTAAAGGAAATTAAAGTGGTATGAGAAAGGAGTTGGCCAAAGTAAATTGGAAAGAGATGCTAGCAGGGATGACAACAGAGTAGCAATGGCATGAGTTCTGGTGAAAATGAGGAAGGTGCAATATAGATGTATTCCAAAAATGAAGAAATACTCTAATGACAACATCGTACAACCATGGCTGGCAAGGAGTTTCAAAACTAATGTAAAAGCAAAAGAGAGGGCATACAACAAAGCAAAAATTAGTGGGAAGAGAGAGGACTGGGAAGTTTTCAAAACCCTACAGAGAGCAACTAAAAGAATCATTAGGAGGTGAAAGATGAAATATGAAAGCAAGCCAGTAAACAATAACAAAGTGAATAGCAAAAGCTTTTTCAAGTATGTAAAAAATAAAAGAGAGATGAGAGTGGATATAGGACTGCTAGAAAATAGGCCAGAGAAATATTAATGGAAGCCAAGGAGATGGGAGATAAACTAAATGAGTATTTTGTATCAGTCTTCACTGTGAAAGACACTAGCAGTGTGCCAAGTGTTGTACTGTGTGAGGGAAGAGAAGTGAGTGCAGTTACTATTACAAGGGAGAAGGTGCTCAAAAAGCTGAAAGACCTAAGGGTACACAAGTCATCCAGACCAGATTGGGGTTCTGAGAGAGGCAGGTGAGGAGATTGTGGAATCATTGGACTCTGGCATGGTGCCAGGGAACTGGAAAATTGCAAATGTCACTCCACTCTTTAAGAAAGGAAGAAGGCAGCAGAAATGAAATTATAGACCAGTTTGCCTGACTTCAGTGGTTGGGAAGATGTTGGAGTCAATTGTTAAGAATGAGGCATGGACTACTAGCTGACACAGGACAAGAAAGGACAAAGTCAGCATGGTTTTCTGAAGGGGAAATATTGCCTGATGAACCTGTTGGAATTCTTTGAGGAGATGGATGAGTAAAGGGAATGCAGTCAATATTGTATATTTGGACTTACAGAAGGCCTTTGACAAGGTGACACTCATAAAGATGCTTACCTAGTTAAGAGCCCATGGTATTACAGGAAAGTTACTGGCATTGTTAGGGCATTGACTGATTGGTAAGAGGCGGTGAATGGGAATAAAAGGATCCTTTTCTGGTTGCCTGCCAGTGACTAGTGGTGTTCCGCAGGGTTCAGTGTTGGGACTGCCTCTTTTTATGCTGTATATCAATGATTTAGATCAGCCTTCCTCAACCGTTTCACCCTGAAGGAACCCTTGAAATAATTTTTAGGTCTCAGGGAACCCCTGCATGAAAAATCTAGAGCTCACGGTATATTAGTTGTAGATATAGTAATCCAAAAATAGTTGTCAATGCCCTTTTCAGTATAGAGTGAATTTTTAGCCAACCTTTCTGGAAATAAAAAAAAAACAGATAGTTAAGCTTAGCTTACCTTTCTTGAAATTACTCTTTCTTTCTCCTTCATAAATTTTAAACTCATCAGGTAAACATACATTTCTCAATTTTGGGTCGAACTTGAGATAAGCACACATGGATTTCATCTTCAACTGAAATGAAATGATTTCTATCCTTGCTCTTGATGCTTTTTAAACAAGACAAAACTTGCATGCACATGTAAGAAGTTGTAAACTGCAGCAAAATGCTTATTGCTTTCCTATGAATGGCAGGATACTCTTCTTTCACAGAAATCCAGAACTTGTCCAGAGGCAGGCCAGTAAATCTTATCTTGAGTACATGATCAGAGTGCAGCTTACAAAGTTCTTCCTCTTCTCTCAAAATCAAGTTCTCAGACTGAGCAGAAGATTCAGGGAAAGGGCCCCTCAATCAGTCATACACTTGTGTTGAAGGGGAGGAAAAATACTGTTCAATTTTGTTCTGCTGTTCTTCCTAGTGGTTTTCAATAACACTTGAGACTTTCTGATATCCTTCCTCACTCTCAAGCTCAAGCAGTGGTGGAAACATTTCAAGATTTCCTTCTGCAGCATGATTTTTCCTTTTAAATCCAAAATCCTTGTTACTTGAAGTAAAAACATCTTCCAAAGGGCCTTGCAGAGACTTGTTCAACTGGTTCATATGATGAAAAATATCTATTAAGTAGGCTAGTTTCTGTAGTCATTCTTCATCTTCAAAGCAGCTAGCAAAATCTGGCCTACTATTTTCTTGAAAGTACTTCTGCAATTCACCTTTCAGCGCCAACACCCCGTTGAGAACTCTTCCTCTGCTAAGCTGCTAGTAGCAGGAGATCGGTGTGCTCTTTGTCCTCTGTCCACAGTTTTTAAAAATATTCTTGAGTGAACTGATCTTAAAGATACTAAGTAACTTGTTTCCTGAATACACTTACTGACTGTGACTTTATTTTCAAAAGCTTTAATCTGTTTGTTTTGAGATTCCAATAGTTATTTAAAATAACACTTTTATGTGTCATATGGCTGTGATTTGTAGTTAAGTGTTTTTTCAACTTTGCAGGAATCATTGCTACGTTCCTAAGTTGTTTGCCACAGACTAGGCACAATGGAATAGGACAACTTGGATCACCGGTCAATGTAAAACCCATTGATAAGTAGCTCTCATTGTAAAGAAATAGTGCCAGCTGATGACTTTAGTCACACCCACTGCTTTTATCTCCAGGACCCAGAAGAGGCCGGTGGACTTCTTCTGGGGCAACAGGAAGCATTGGGTCTCTGCTGTGGTCCTGAACCTTCTGATCGCGGAAGGCGGTCAGTCATTGGCGTGTGTGCGCACCCAGATGGCGGCTCTCCACCTCAGGACCCTGCAGAGATACCTGTACAGCAACCACTGTTAGAAATGGCATGCACTGGTGACTCACTTTCTCCACCCGGGACACTGCCTGCAAGAGGGCATGGGGCTTCCAGCTGACAGCACCAGCGCGCCGCTTTGAGGGAGCTGCCTCGCTTTTACCGAGAGCTGTTGAGGCTGTGGGGTCTAGTCTCATACAGACACGGTGCTCCTGCGCCGGTGGGGGACGGTGCTCTAGCTGCGAGAGGGACTAGTCCCCATCCTATCATGGTGGGTGTCGAGGGTTCTGGCTGCACCACCACCCTCGGGATACCACGCGAGAGAGGGTCCCACACAATGTGAGCCGTCTCTCGGGGATGCCCACGGTGCCCTTCTATGATTGCCCCAAAGCGTTTCTTATACGGGCTGCTCCCATACACCTTTCACTTCTTTGCCTTCGTCTGCCGACCAGACTCACCTTGGAGATCTGTTTCACCATCTGGCAGCGGAGGAGGTCCCCAGTAGAAATCTCTTTATGCAGGGGTCCTTCCCTGTACACTGGGGACCTGGGGTGGAAGGTGTTGCACAGTGCAGTGCTATGCAACAGGTACTGACACCCCGTCCACCTGTCCATTCTGTGTCCGGGAAGAGTCAGTGTACCACGTTATATGGAGTGTGAGAGGTTGCAGCCCCTGTTTGAGTATCTGAAGGGGCCGGTCAGGTTCTGGCTGGACGTCAGCCCCGCGCTCATTATAAACGCCCCCCCCCCCCCAGTGCGGAAGGGGGTGAATCGGGAGGAGGATCTACTGGTGGGCTTGCTCCTGAGCCTGGCCAAGTTGGCCGTTCATGGGTCTAGGCGATGGAAAGTTGAGGGCTCTGCCAGGGCCGACTGCCTGTCCCTCTTCCGAGGATACGTTCGTATCCGGGTGTCCTTGGAGAGGGAACATGCAGTCACAATGGATACAGTGGGGGAATTCTGAAAGCAGTGGTCCTCCAGGGAATTGATTGTTTTATAGACGGTAGAAATCATTTTAGTTTGAATTTTCTCACTGTCTTGTACATACTTCATGTTTGTACTTTGTGTATTTGTTGTATAAATAAACTTCTATAGTTTTGTAAAATAAGAAGAACTTTGCGTCCGTTTTTGCACTAGTGCAGTGAAATGTCTCAAAGGGTTGTAATTCTTCATCAGTAACCTTATCAGAATTGTCCATGGGCCCAGGCCTAGAATCCTCCTCTTCCATCTCACACCTCCTCTTCAAAAATCGCCACTGGACCATCTTCATAATGAAAATGTCACTCTGATTTTCTCCTAGTTTTCTCCTAGTTTGTTCGCTCCGGTAAGTCAGTCACGGTTTGTCAGGGGAAGTTGGGGGAGGTAATTAGGGAGGGAGAGACCGACATCACAGCCCAAGCTGGACGTGTCCATTCAATGCTCGGAAAACACACTTCATGCTCTTCATCAGTCTACTGTCCTCCCCTCTGTGCGATACAGCACTCACCAGTTATCAACGGCCTCCCCTATCTGAGAATCTCAAAATCTGAGAATGGACTCAAGAAAATAAGCACGGCCCTACTGTGCACTGCCGCACATGGTCCTCTAGCAAGATGGCTAACTGGGGCTCTTGGTCTCTGCCCACTACTGTGAGCGCAAACATCACGCAAAGTTCAAAAAACTATGCTTTCTTTTAATTGTGATTGTTGCGGAATCCTTGCAACCTCTCACAGAACCCCAGTTGGGAAACCCTGATTTAGATGATGGAATAGGTAGCTTTGTTTACAAGTTGGCAGATGATACGAAGATTGGTGAAGGGTCAGACAGGGTTGTGGAAACAGGTAGGCTGCAGAAGGATTTAGACAGTAAGGGAATGGGCAAGAAAGTGGCAAATAAAATACAATGTTGGAAAATGCATGGTCATTTACTTTGGTAGTAGCAATAAATATGCAGACTAGTTTCTAAATGGGGAGAAAATCCAAAAATCTAAGATGGAAAGGGACTTGGGAGTCTTTGTACAGACCACCCTAAAGGTTAACTTGCAGGTAGAGTTGGTGGTGAGAAAGGCAAATGCAATGTTGGCATTCATTTCAAGAGGTCCAGAATACAAGAGCAAGGATGTGATGCTGAAGCTTTTTTAAGGAACTGGTGAGGCCTCACCTTGAGTATTGTAAACAGTTTTGGGCTCCACATCTTAGAAAAGATGAGCTGGCATTGGGGAGGGTTCAGAGAGGGTTCACAAGGATGATTCCAGGAATGACAGGGTTATCATATGGGGAGCATTTGATAGCTCTGGGTCTGTACTCACTGGAATTTAAAAGGAAGAAGGGGGATCTCATTGAAACCTTTCGAATGCCTTGACAGAGTAGATGTGGAAAGGATGTTTCCCAAGGTGGGAGTCTAAGACAGGAGGGCACAGCCCCAGGATAGAGGGGCGTCCATTTAAAACAGAGATGCAGAGAAATTTCTTTAGCCAGAGGGTGGAGAATTTGTGGAATTTTTTTATCACAGGCAGCTGTGGAGGCTGGGTCATTCATTGTATTTGAGGCAGAGATTTATAGGTTCTTGACTAGACATGGCATCAAAGATTATGCGGAGAAGGGCCTGGAATGGGGCTGAGGAGAGGAGAAAACATCAGCCATGATCGAATGGCGGAGCAGACTCGATGAGCCAAATGGCCTAATTCTGCTCCTATGTCTTATGGTCTTATGTTCTGGGCAACACCATGTCCCTACCAGGGAGGCCTTAGCCAGAACCATCACAGGCTCTCAGTAAAGAGGGAAAGTACAACTTCTCATCTATGACCCTAATATTTGCTCCACTAACCCCTTCATGATTTTATACATTTCTGTTAGATCTTCTTCCTATTCTCCCTAATTGAAAAGAAGAAAAGCCTTGGCTTGTTCAAATTTTTCTGACACTATAACCTCTCAGTTTTTATATAATCCTTTTAAATATTTCAGCACCCTATTCCATAACCTCTATATCCTTTCAGCAGAGATCAGAACTTGGTGTAATACTTCCTGATTTAACCAAACTACTCTGAAAGTTTCATCATGGGGCGACTGCTGCTTGCTCCATCCATCTGGGTGGGGATTATGAATAGTAAAGGGAAAAAAAAATCACTGGTGGGAGTTGCCTATCGACCACCAAGTAATAACATTACAGTGGCACAGGCAATAAACGGACAAAATATCTGAGGCATGTAAGAATGGAACAGTAGTTACCATGGGGGACTTTAACTTGCACGTAGATTGGGTATATCAAGTTGGTCGAGGCAGTCTTGAGGAGGAGTTCATAGAATACAACAGTGATGGCTTTCTTGAACAGCATGTTACTGAACCTACAAGGGAATGTTCTACCTTAGATTTGGTCCTGTGCAATGAGACAGGTAAAATTAGTAATCTTGTAGTTCGGGGTCCTCTTGGAAAGAGTGATCACAGTATGACTGAGTTTCCCATACAAATGGAGGGTGCAATGGTTCAATTGAAAACCAGCGTATTATGCCTAAACAATGGGATAAGGGAGGATTTGACTATAGACTGGGAACACAGGCTATATGGTGGGACATTTGAGGAACAGCAGAAGACTTTCAAAGAGATTTTTCATGCTCAACAGTATATTCCAGTTAAAAGCAAGGATAGTAAGGGTGGGGAGAACCAGCTTTGGATAATTAAGGAAATAAAATAAGGCATCAAACTAAAAGCTCGGGAGTACAAAGTTGCCAAGAGCAGTGGGAACCTGGAAGGTTGGGAAAACTTTAAAAAGCAACAAAGAACCACTAAGCAAGCAATAAAGAAAGGGAAGATAGATTATGAAAATAAACTAACGCAAAGTATAAAACTAGATAGTAAAAGTTTTTATAATTATGTAAAGCTGAAAAGGGTGGCTAAAGTGAATGTAGGACCCTTGGACGACGAGAAGGTGGCATTTATGTTGGGTAATGAGGAAATGGCAGAGGCTTTGAATGGCTATTTTGTGTCTGTACTCATGGTGAAGGACACATCTAGCATGCCAAAGAGAGATGTTATGGATACAATGGGAGGTGAGGAGCTCAATACAATAGCTATCACTACAGAGGTAGTGCTGAGAAAACTTGTGGGCCTGAAGACAGATAAGTCCCCCGCTCCTGATAGAATGCATCCCAGGGTACTGAAAGAAATGGCAGAAGTTATAATAGAGCCTTTGATGATAATTTACCAAAATTCTCTGGACTCTTGGCTGGTCCCAGCAGATTGGAAGATGGTAAATGTCACGCCACTGTTCAAAAAAGGATGTAGGCAAAAGACAGGTGACTATAGGCCAATTAGTTTAACATCTGTAGTTGGGAAAATGCTTGAAGCTATCATTAAAGAAAAAATAGCAAGGCATCTGGAAAGAAATGGATCCATCAGGCAGATGCAACATGGATTCAGCAAAGGCAGGTCCTGTTTGACAAGCTAACTGGAGTTCTTTGAGGATATAATGAGCACACTGGATCGAGGGGAACAGATGGATGTTATTTACTTGGATTTCCAGAAGGTATTTGATAAGGTGCTGCATAAAAGAATTATCCATTTGATAAGGATGCATAGAGTTGGGGATGATGTATTAGCATGGATAGAGGATTGGTTAACCAATAGAAAGTAGAAAGTTGGGATGCATGGGTGATACACTGGTTGGCAATCAGTGGTGAGTGGTGTGCCACAGGGGTCGGTGCTGGGCCTGCAACTGTTCACGATATACACTAATGAACTAGAAGAGGGGACTGAGTGTAGTGTATCTAAGGTTACAGATGATACTAAATTGAATGGAAAAGCAAATTATGCCGAAGATATGGAGAGTCTACAGAGAGATAGAGATAGGTTAGGTGAGTGGGCAAGGGTCTGGCAGATGCATTACTACGTTGGTAAATGCGAGGTCATCCACTTTGGAAGGAAAAATGGAAGAGCAGATTATTATTTAAATGGTAAAATGTTGCAGAGCGACTTGGGAGTGCTTGTGCTTGAATCTCAAAAGGTTGATTTGCAGGTGCAGCAGGCTATGAAGAAGGCAAATGGGATGTTGTCTTTCATTGCTAGGGAGAGTAAATTTAAGAGCAAGGAAGTTATGCGGCAACTATACGGGGTACTGGTAAGGCCGCATCTGGAGTACTGCATGTAGTTCTGGTCTCCTTACTTAAGGAAGGATATACTGGCTTTGGAGACGGTGCAGAAGAAGTTCACCAGGTTGATTCCAGAGATGAGGGGGTTAGACTATGCGGAGAGATTGAGTCACCTGGGACTGTACTCACTGGAATTCAGAAGATTGAGAGGAGATCTTATAAAAACATATAAAATTATGAAAGGGATATATAAGACAGGGGCAGGAAAGTTGATTTCACTGATAGGTGAGACTAGAACTAGGGGACATCACCTCAAGGTTAGGGGGAATAGATTTCGGATGTAGATGAGGAGTTACTGATTTTCCCAGAGGGTGGTGAATCTGTGGAATTCTCTGCCCAGTGAAGCAGTGGAGGCTACCTCAGGTTGGATAGATTTTTGCATAGGAGGGGAATTAAGTGTTATGGGGAGATGAGTCCGTGGCCAGATCAGCCATGATCTTATTGATGGCCTACTCCTACTCCTATTTTTTATGTTGCTCTATTGTCTACAAATCAATGCCAGTATTTTGTTTGTATTCTTGTTGTCCTGTGGATTCCTCCATTGTCGTTCAGTTTAAGGGGTGGAAATTTGATCCTCTTGCTCTGTTTCACTCTGCGGCCTGTTATTTTACAAATACCATGTACTTTCCTTATTTCACCTACTCAAACGTATCATCCTATTTGTCATATACACACCCGTTTGGTGAATGCTCACAAATCACTGAAAAAAATTTGACATTCTCAAACATGTATGACATTTTCATTCAGATTGTGAGGCTACTGCTGAAAGCTATAGGCTTGAGAATCTATGTAATTCATTGCCACAGACAGCTGTAGAGGCCTAGTCATTAGGTGTATTTAAAGAGGAGGTTGATAGGTTCTTGATTTGTAAGGGTGTCAAAAGTTATGGGGAGAAGGCAGGAGAATGTGGTTGAGAGGGATAATAAATTAGACATGATAGGGATAATACAGGGCCGAGTGACCTAATTTTGCCCTTATGTCTTAGGATTTTCTAGTCTATGGTTTGAGTCCTGACTGTTGGATAAATTTCCTCAGGAGCTCTAGAATGCCACTAAGAGAGCTCTGCTGGTTGGTGGCTTTATCAATACTAGAATTGTCAAGATGTGATGGTTAGCAGGCAATTGGTACCTATTTGACTCGGTCTGGGAGTTGGATGTGCAAATTGGTGTGGATTGTATGACTGGGGCTCTGAATTGATCAGTACAGGCCCTTCAGCCTACAACGTTGTTATGACCTTTTAACCTACTCTAAGATCAATCTAATCTTTCCTTTCTACATTGCCTTCAATTTTTCTATCATCCATGTATGTATCTAAGAGTTTCTTAAATGACCCTGATGTATCTGCCTTTGATACCACTCCTGGCTGAGTGTTCCCTGCACCCACCACTCTCTGTGGAAAGAACTTACCTCTGACATGCCCCCATATACTTCCTGCCAATCACCATAAAATTATGCTCCCTGGTATTAGCTTTTTCCACCCAAAGAAAAAGTCTCTGGCTATTCACTCAATCTATGCCTCTTATCATCTTGTACACCTCTATCAAGTCAACTCTCATCCACCTGTGCTCCATAAAGAAAAGCCCTAGCTTGCTCAACCTATCCTCATAAGACATGCTGTATAATCCAGGCAGCATCTTGGTAAGTCTCTTCTGCATCCTCTCTAAAGCTTCCACATCCTTCCTATACCGAAGCGACCGGAACTGAACACAATATTACAAGTGTGGTCTAACCGAGGTTTTATAGAGCTGCAGTATAACCTCATGGCTATTGAATTCAATCCCCTGACTAATGATGGACAACACACCATAAGCCTTCTTAACCACCCTATCAACTTGTGCAGCTGTTTTGAGGGATCTATGGACAAGAACTCCATGATCCCTCTGTTTCTCCACACTGTTAAGAATCCTGCCATTAGCCCTGTATTCTGCCTTCAGATTTGACCTTCCAAAATGAATCACCAGCTTCAATTCTGGGTTGAAATCCATCTGCCATTTCTTCTCCCAGCTCTGGAACATGTCAATATCCCATTGTAACTTACAAGAACCTTCTATACTATTATAGTCCTTACCAAAATCCATACACACCACATTCACTGCTCTACCTTCATCTACCTTGTTACACCCTCAAAGAATTCAATCAACCTTCTAAAGCATGAGTTGCACCTCACAAAGCCCTGTTAACTGTTGCCAATTAGACTATGCTTTTCCAAATACTTGTAAATACTGTCTCTAAGAATATTCTCCAATAATTTGGCTACCACTGAAGTAAGACTCACTAGTCTATAATTCCAGGGCTACCTCTACTCCCTTTTTGAACAAAGGAATAGCATTTTTAATGCAAAGATCATTGCCAAAGGCACATCAATCTCTTTTCTGGTCCAGGAGACTATCTACTCAATGTTTTTTTTAAAGTTCCAGCACTTTCTCTTTCTTGACATTGACATGTTCTAGCATATCAGCCTGTTTTACACTGTCCTCACAAATGTTCATGTCCTTCTCACTGGTGACTACTGAAGCAGAGTATTCATTCTCCTACTCTTCCCACTCCAGGCATACGTTTCCTCTTCTATCCATGATCAGTCCTACTATCACTCCAGTTATCCTCCTGTATCTCACATACATGTAGAAAGCCTTCTATTTTTTCTTAATTCTGCTGGCTAACACCCTCTTATGTCCCCTTCTAGCTCTCCTGTGTCCATTCTTTAGCTCCTTCCTAGCTGCCTTGTAGCTCTCTAGAGCACTGTCTGATCCTTTGTTCTTAAAGGAGAGAGAGCCCTCTTTCAGTATTGCAGCATCTTTTGACATCTTTTGGTTTACTTAAAATGAGACCTTGCAAAAATTATGTTTCAAAAATATGCAACAATAGTAACAGCTAAAGAAATTAAATCAGAGCATTCATTCTGTATTTGCGGAAAAAATAAAAGATCCTTCCTTACTTTTGGTATTTCATTATGTTGGCTGATTTGAATGTGACTGAA
The DNA here is from genome assembly GCF_963921235.1 of Mobula hypostoma. Taxonomy (NCBI): domain Eukaryota; kingdom Metazoa; phylum Chordata; class Chondrichthyes; order Myliobatiformes; family Myliobatidae; genus Mobula; species Mobula hypostoma. The sequence goes on along the minus strand of NC_086103.1, from coordinate 113,353,596 downwards.
ATGTAGTGAACTAAAAACATTTTATTTAAATATATATAAAGTTTGCATGCTGCTCTACATTAAATAACAACCTGGTTTTATTTTCTTGATCTGACCTAACTTATTTTTTTAGAGGTGTCAGATTATTCAAATCTCATTGAATTTCTGCATACCTCAATGATTTTGCTGAAGAGGTAATTGATAAAATGTTTGAGTCACTTTAAAAACGCCTCATGTAAATAGGTTTGCAATCTGTTTACTTAGTTAAGAAAAACCTGTCATTCTTGGCTGTAAGCTAAGCTTGGCAATTACTAGATCTCTGTGTGTCACTGTAACCATACAGCATCTCACTTCAAAATTTCAATCTGCCAACTTGTTTTGCGCCTGAAAAAGAGGAATCTCTTCGTTAAAATGACCTTCAGTGCAGCTTGCCGTTCTTAGCTTTGCTGCCCTTTTAGAAACTCATGCCTCCTTAGCAATAACTCGTGACCAATTTTCTGACGGCCAGATGACCCATTTAAATATTTTGGTGGAGCTTGCTTCATATATAGCAAGGATATATGGACCACAGATTCACCAAATTGTGACCTATCAAACCGCTCGGAATGTAAACAAGTTGTCCAGAAAGTCCAGAATACTCATATAGGACCTTGTATGATACAGCCTGGTTATTAATTCAGTGAAGTAGGGAAGGCAGTCATGAAAACAGAAGATATAAATTACATTAAAATTTGTTATCCTAACATAATCAATTCTAACGCAATCAGTAGAACATTTCCAGATGGCTTCTTGTTTGAATAAACAAAGAAAAACTTGGCTAATAAATGTATTTACTTTCTCAATGTTTTGGTTACTCAGTGCTGAAAACCTCATGGTGACTGACTGACTCAGTCTCAATATTAGCTACCAAGTCTTGTTCCCTAGGTTCTGATTTGGAAATCTGCTGAGTCTCTTCCCAGTTGGAGCAGCAGAGTATAAGCCTGAGTTCCAGTGCTGGATCCTATCAAATTGGCGTCAACACATTGCACAATAGCGCTCTCTGGCAGCCCTAAAATAACAGACTGTTGATCAAACCAAATGTCTCAAAGCTCATCGTGGTGAGGTGCAGAGAACACATGGACTGTGTACATTTGGAACCTTTAAGAAAGTGGCAGCCACTTTGAGATGAGATGTGGAAGTCCCGATGACTACCAGGAAGCCACTACGTTTAAATGTTACTGTTCTTCATAGTGGTACTTCTTACTGTGATTTCCCACTGTTGAACATAGAACATAGAAATCTACAGTATATTACAGGCCCTTCAGCCCACAATGTTGTGCTGACCATGTAACCTACTCTAGAAACTGCCTAGAATTTCCCTACCACACAGCTCTCTATTTTCTGAGCTCTATATACCTATCTAAGAGTCTCATAAAAGAGCCTATTGTATCCACCTCCACCACCATCAATAGCAGTGCATTCCACACACCCACCATTCTCTGTGTGAGAAACTTACCCCTGGTTGACAAGAATGAACCTTTGGAACTATTTATTGGGAAGATGGTGTTTAAAAATGTGTGCCTTCCCAAGCCATTAATTTGCTTTGCCAATCGGCATCCATTGTATATAATGACATTGCCATCAAGTTGGATTCATTGCCAGCTTTCCAAGGCATTGTATTTAGTATGTGATAATCCAGCAATGACACAGGATTCTTGTGCCATCTATTAGTGGCAGCTTAACAACTTTGCTTGCTAGTCCTGGTTTTTCTGTGCACAGTCTTGATTATAGCTGTGATAAAACCTGTTAAGAAGCTGCTCAGGTGAATCCATGAAACATTTTTGCCATTAGTAGCTTGTTTTTGTTCACTTTTGCTAGTCTACAAAAATGCAGATATTCCAGTCCTGGGGGGAAATAGGCATCATATAACTCATTTAGTTTGGACATAATAGAACAGATAAAGTAAGTGAAATAAAGAAAATTAATGAGATTACTTCTAAATTCTATGGTCCAGTTATAAATTTTTACTTATTATGTTACAAAAGGGAACCATTTGGCCTATCAAGTCCATGTTGGTTGTCAACAGAACCATCCCAGAAGTCCCATTTATCCTGACTCCCACCCTCATTATCTATCCTAAAATCGGTAATCACTTACCTACACTAGCGGTAATTAGCTGCACAGGGGAATATGTATCCCTGCGGTGTTCTCCTTCACCTTTTACAAGAAATGTCACTTCAGTTAAGTTTATCTTTCCAGGAGGAACCTGGAGTCAGAAATGGATCTGACTTTCAGTCTCCAACTGGAATACATCATGGTGGTCATTTTGTTATTGTACTAACATAGACTTTAAAAACTATTCTTTATTTATCTTTGTCAGAAATGCTTTATAAATGGCAAGATCAACATCAACATTTATCTTTTATTTAAGGTAATTATTCATGCCAGCTCTTAAAACTTTCAGTCTACTAATTTTTTCTCCATGAAAATGGTAGGGCCAGAAGATTAAATCAGCTGACAGTGAGTCAGCTTGGGCTCGCTAACATATTAATAAAAATAAACTAAGCAATATTTCCACAGGCAAATAACTTTGACAAAACATGCTCATGGAAAGCCTCCATTGTACATTTTATGATGTCTTTGAAGTCTTAGTTCCAGTCCATGCTTTGCTGTTATGTCACTTATTATGTGCTTAAAAAAAGTGATCGGCAATATGCTTACATTTCCCCCTAATGCAATGACATCGAACAGAGACTAAAAGCGAAACGTGATGTGCACCATACTTAACATATATTGGAGTCACAAGAGACTGCAGGTCCTGGAATATGAAGCAGTTGATCCAAAATGTCGATGGTCCATTTCCCTCTACAGAAGCTACTGATACACTGATTTCCAATGGCAATTTGTTTTTTTTTGCTCCAATTAGCAAGATTTCATTGCTAATATGATGTGTCCTCATCTCGCAAGCTCAGAAGAGTACTTGGTCCTGCTGAGTGATGCCATTGTATAAATTAAAGTCTTTCAAATAGTAACACTGAACAGTTATGAGGGTATTAGTAGACAAGTAGCAAAGTGGTAAAAAGTGCTGGTGGAATGTCCTTGAAGATCTTTGAATCAGAATGAGAATTAGAATTAGGTTTAATATCACTGCCATATGTTATGAAATTTGTTGTTTTGTGGCAGCAGTACATTGCAATACATAATAATAAAAACTGTAAATTACAGTAAGAAGCATATATATTTTTTAAAAAAGTGAAATTAAGTAAGTAGTGCAATAAGTGAAAAAAAGAGAAATGAGCTAGTGTTCATGGGTTCAACGTCTATTCAAAAATCTGATGGAAGAGGGGAAGAAACTATTCCTGAATTGTTGTGTGCCTGCCTTCAGGCTCCTGTACCTCCTCCCTGATTGTAGCAATGAGAAGATGGCATGTCCTGAGTAATAGGGGTCTTTCATGATGGATGCCACCTTTTTGAGACATCGCTCCTTGAAGATGTCCTGGACGCTGGTGAGGCTAGTGCCCATGATGGAGCTGACTAGGTTCATAATTTTCTGCAGCTTATTTTGATCCTGGGCACTGTCACCTCCATACCAGACAATGATGCAGCCAGTTAGAAGTTCTCTATGGTACATCTGTAGAAATTTGCAAGTGTCTTTGGTGACAAACAAATTTTCCTCAAACTCCTAATGAAATATAGCTGCTACTGTGCCTTCATTGTAACTGTATCACTATGTTGGGCCCAGGATAGATCCTCAGAGACATTGACACCCGGGAACTTGAAATTGTTCACACTTTCCACTTCAGATCCCCCTATGAGGACTGGTGTGTGTTCCCTCATCTTACTTTTCCTGAAGTCCACACTCAATTCTTTGGTCTTACAGATGACGAGTGCAAGGTTGATGCAGCAACACCACGCAACCAGCTGATCTATCTCACTCCTGTACACCTTCTCATCACCATCTGAAAATATGGCAACAGTAGTTGTATCATTAGCAAATTTATAGATGGCATTTGAGCTGTGTTTAGCCCCATATTCATGGGTGTAGAGAGAGCAGAGCAGTGGACTAAGCACACATCCTTGAATTGCATTCAATAAACAGCAGCCTGACGTAAGTATTAGTATTGTCCAGGTGATCTAAGGTCGTGTAAAGAGCCAATGAGATTGAATCTGCTGTAGACTTATTATGGCGATAGGCAAACTGCAGTGGGTGCAGGTCCTTGCTTAGGCAGGAGTTGATTCTGGCCATAACCAACCTCTCAAAAGCACTTCATCATCGTAGATGTGAGTACTACTGGACAATAGTGGTTAAAGCAACCCACCCTGCTCTTCTTGGGCACTGGTATTATTGTTGCTCTTTTGAAGCACGTGAGAACTTCCAGAAGTTGCAATGAAAGATCGAAAATGTCTTTGAACATACCTGCCAGTTGGTTGGCACAGGTTTTCAGAGAATGACCAGGTACACCATCAGGGTCTTTTGCCTTATGCCTCCAAGACAGAGATCACACCAGATGTTGCAGATATCTTCATATCCATAGTTTTATTCTTCCTTCAAAATGTACATAAAGGGCATTGAGTTCATCTTGGAGTGAAGCGTCATAGCCATCCATGCTGTTAGGTTTCACTTTGTATGAAGTAATGGCCTGTAAAGCCTGCCAGAATTGAATTGCATCCAATTTTGCCTTTAACTTCAATCAGAATTGTTCTTTTGCTCTTGAGATAGCCCTCTATAAGTCATACCTGGCCTTCTTGTATAGTCCAGACTTGAAGGCCACAGATCTAGCCCGTTGTAGACTACAAATATCCCATTTCATCCATGGCTTTTGATTCAGGTATGTACAGTGTGTTCTCATAGGCACACTCATTCCCACAGGTTTTATTGAAGTCAGTAACAGCTGTGGTGTAGTCAATCAGTCCCAAAAATGAATCCCTGAATACTCTTCTGCCCACCGACACAAAGCAGTCTTGTAAGTGTTCCTCTGCCTCCCTTGTTCATACCTTCTTGATCCTTTCTACTGGTCCTGCGGTCTTCAGTCTCTGCCTTTATAAGTACAGCCAGGGGAACAGACCTTCCAAGCTGTGGGTGTGGGATGGCGCAGTAAGCTCATTTGATGGTAGTATAACAATGGTCTACTGCGTTGGCTGCTCTGGTTACACAAGAGATATGTTGGTGACAATTATTTGGAACCTTTTTCAAGCTTTCCCAGTTAAAATCCTCCAAAATGATGGGAAAGGTTGAAAATGGGAAATGATGGGAGTGCTGTTTCATGCAAGTTGATTACATTGCTCAGTTTATCTAGAGCTCGTTTGACATGGGCCTGAGATGGAATGTACTCCACTACCAAGCTAATGGCTGAAAACCCTTGGGCAGATAAAATGGACGACCCTTGATCAGTAGATGTTCCAGTTTGGGTGAGCAGGACCGAGAAAGACCTGCCATGTTTGTGCACTCCAAGGAGCTAACTATAAAGCATACTCCAGCTTCTCTGGCTTTAAAAGACTCAGCAGTCCTATCTTGGCAGTGAATTGTGAAGCCAGAAAGCTGTTTCACTGCGTCTGGAATGGCAGGGATAACCATGTCTCTGTGAAACCAAACACACAACAGTCCCTGATGTCCCTCTGGTACAGCAAATTTACTCTGAGGTCTTTGATTTTATTATCCAGAGACTGCATACTTGCCAACAGAATAGATAGTAGTGAAAGTCAGAACCCTCTTCTCCTTAAATGAACTTTTAGTCTAGCGCAGCATCCTCTCTTCCACTATCTTAAAGGGGAATTGCACTGCAGAGCGGAGACTGCAGCCTGAGTTTCATTGACTTTAAGTAGCAATAGATATTCTAAACGCCTTAAAACTCTGTTACTTACTGTATTGTCCATGGCTGTAGCTGTGAATTTCCACTGTAGCAGTCTAAAATGGGAATATTTGAAGATTTCCATCAAAGCTGTTTGCATGAGTCGCCTTCTTAGTGGCTCCACCAGAAGAAATTGGATTGAAATGAAAAATATGAAGACTCATCAGCATCATCAATAACAACAGTAACAAATTCCACTCATACATGCCATTCATGTAGCAAAATAAATTCAAAAGGAGTAAAAACAATCAAACGCTACAGCAGATGTCCAAAGTTTGTTAAGGAGTAGGTTTTAACAAGAACCTAAAGAGAGGAATGAGGTTAAAGAAGCCTAGAGAAATAATGGCAGGGTGTGGGACTCAAGATAAATCATCCAATAATTAAGCGAATTAATTTGAAGATGTGTGCGAGTAAGTTCTTTGCTTCAAAGTTTGGAAGAAATTGCAAAGATAAGGGAGCAGTTTGAAAATGCAGATTTAAGTTTTAACATAGAACAAAGATGAACAGGAAGCTCATTGGGAGATGGGTGGATCGATGGTGCAAGCAAAGACGGAGACGGATGTGGATTTCTACTGCTGATGAGCTGAACCGGGGCATAATTAATAAATATTATGGAAAAACAAGAGGTTATTTTGGAAGTGACAGAGATAGAAGCTTGAAACATGACATCAGTTTGTGTTTCACATTTAGATAGCTGACAGGGACGCTAGTGATCAAGGAGAAAGGAAAATAGCTTTTGACAGGGACCAGGGTCTTTCCTATATTTACTCTGAGGCAATTTCTGTTCATTTTGTACCAGACATTGGGCTGAGATGATGGAGAAATAAAGAGAGATATTGTCAAGGTGCACTTGCCAAGTTTTCAGAAGATGTCCCTGCGAAGCAGAATGCAAACGTGAAATGTGAAATGGGAAGGTCATCGTAAATATCATTAGAGCCAAAAAGATTAGGCAAGACAGTCACTTAGAGAATTAGTCAATGTTAAGAACACAAATTGTATTGGTAAGTATTTGTTGCAGAATCTTTTGAATACGGGTAGACCTTTAAAATCAGTGTCACATTGGCATAACAGTTAGTGGAATTGCTTTACAGTGGCAACAACTTGGTTCATTTCCTGTCGCTGTCTGTAAGGAGTTTCTATGTTCTCCCTGTAACAGTATGGGTTTCCGCTGGGTGCTCTGGATTCTTCCAATGTTCCAAAAATGTATGGGTTATTAGGTCAAATGATCACATAGGTGTAATTGGGCAGCACAGGCTTGCTGGGCAGGAAGGGCCGGTTTTCGTATTAAAAGTAAATAAACAGTGAATCTCCCTAAGAGATTTTTACTCTGCTTCCAGATAATACAGTACTGTGCAAACGTGTCAGACACACTAGATTTTTATATGGTTTCAGATGGTATGGCCTCCAAGAGCCCTGATCTCAATATCATTGAGGGAGTACCCGAAGAGACAGAAGCAAACAAAACAGCCAAAGCCTGTAGAAGAACTGTGGCAAGTTTTTCAAGATGCTTGGAATAACTTACCAGCCAATTTTCTTATAAAACTGCACAACGGTATATCGAAAAGAATGATGCAGTTTTAAAGGCAAAAGGGGTGGTCACACCAAATAATTTGATATAGATTTTTACTGTTGACTACTCTTTATAGTAAATTTTTTGATATTTCAAAACTTGCGATTTCATTATTTTGGAAATCATCATCACTTTATAGAATATTTTTGCACACGCGTAAGACTTTTGCACAGTACTGTAAAGCTTCATAAAATAATTGTGGTCTAAAGTACTATACGGTCAGTATGGGCAGAGCCAGGAAAACATGGGCTTCACTAGAAGAGCTCATATTATTGAAAGCAGTAAAAAGAAAAGCCACAACAAAGGTGGAAATAGCAAGGATATTGCCATTGTCCTTGGGTCTTTGATCATCACGTCGAAGCAAATTGGTTAAAAGGCTTGGAGGTCAAATTCATGAAATACATTTGTTAATTTTCTGGAACAACATGTTAAGGAAGAAACTAGGAAAGAGTATTTATTTTGCAATGAAACAAGGTTACTTAGCAATGTCATAGCCAAGAATCGTCTGGGGAAGAGCGACCATAATGTGATAGAATGTTAAGTTTGTGACCATTGTGGTTAAGTTGAAACAAGTTTTAAACTTAAACAAAGCTGTCATTTGTATGAGAAGTGAACTGGCTAATGTTGATTGGGAAAGTAGATTAAAAGTTATGAAGGAAGTTAAGCAATTGAAATAAATAATTCTTAATAAATGCATATTCCTTCAAGAACAAGAGCTACCCTAGATAAGTGTTACAGCCTGATAGACTGGAGTAGTGAAGGATAGCGCTAGTTTAAAAGCCTTACATTAACCTTACATAAATAATGTCAGAGCTCTTGGGTATGGTAGCACTTTGATTAAGTTACTGGATAGGTAGACAGATGTCAGGACTGTTCACCTGGATACATGTGTTCCATTATTACCATGGCAACAGAAATGGGTGTTTAATTTAAGTAACTATAAACATTTGAAATTAATAACCAGAATAAAATAATAGTAATTATAACAGAAGTAAGTTGTTGTTCACTTGAATCAATTTAAGTAAGAGATCTATTGTACTTTATTGGTTTGACCTATGTCTACCTTCAGGCCAACAATATGGTTGACTCTTAACTGCCCTTCGAAATGACCCAGTAAACAGTTAGGAATGGACAAAAATACAGTGAAGCTCACTCACTATTATTGAAAAAGTAAAAGGGGAAATTCCAGAATTTATAATTATGTAGTTTGAATAAAAAAAAGCTCTTGAAAACTTGCAGTCTGAGGAAACCAGCAGTTTTATGAAAATTAGTTTCACGCCTGATATTATAAATGAGAGTGCATCCAACAGGCTCGATCAAAGTCAATAAGGGAGGAAACTCGACTATTGAATCCAGTTTCAGGGCATAAAATTAGATGAGTGAAGTAACAGAACATATAATTATCATTATCACAATATAATGAAGATTACACTAATAGACCAGACAGAAGGTGATGTCTGAGAGCTAGGATTTGAACTTGGGAGGTCAGAAAGGATAACAATATTGGCAAACTGTAATGAAGAAAAGTTTCTTTTTGTTGTTACAAAGAGAAAATTAACCCCTAATAAGACACCATGGATGATGAAAATTGTGTAAATAGTATGAGAAAGGAGAAGGATATACAAGACCGCAGGAGGGAAGAAGATGAAATAAGGAGAGAAGATAAAATTTTAAACATGAAGAAGCCATATTATCAATGAAGGCAAAACAAAATAATAAATAATTCTGCAGCCACATTTATCAAAAGGTATCATTTACTGCAATACAGATGTAGATTGGCAGCATAACATCACAGGTAATGGTGAAGATAGGGAAGATACACATGCTTCAGAAATAACCAGAGAGGTAGATCAGGTTGAGGAGACATCAGAAGATTGGATTAGAAATTATATATAGTATTGTGCAAACGTCTCAGGCATCCTAACTACATATATGTGCCTACGATTTTTGCATAGTACTGTACATCCCAGACTATTGCAAGAAACAAGTGAGGAGATCACTGGGATTCTGGGACTTTGACAAGATCTTCGTGTCCTTACCAGCAGCAAGTGAGGTCCAGGAAGCTGAGGGAACACCTGACTGTAGTGTAGCAAGTTCTGTGCCTTTGCTCAAATTCCAGGTAAATATAGACAGATCGGTGGTAGAAAAGCTATTGGAGAGGAAACTGAGGAATAGGATTTATGTGCTTAGGGATGATTAGTATGGCTTTGTACGGTGCACGCCATCTCTCTCAAACTCGCTGGAATTCTTAGCAGAGGTGACAAAGGTGATGAGGCTAAGACAGTGAATATTATCTACGCACATGGATTTTAGTAAGGTATTTGACAAGATCCTTCATGGTAGGTTGATTTGGAAGAAAAGGATGCATGGGATCCAGGGTAAGCTGCAAGCTGGGATTTGAGATTGGCTTGTCCATAGAAGACAGAGAGTAAGGGGTGGAAGGCTGTTACTCTGGCTGGGAGTCCACGACCAGTGTTGTTCTGCAAGGATCAGTTTTCGGACCACTGCAGTTTGTGATATCTATCAATGATTTGGATGAAAACGTAGCTTGGTTGATTAGCAAGTTTGCAAACAATGTAAGGGACTGTTCAAAGAATACAATGGGATATAGATCAGTTACAGATATGGGCAAAGAAGGGAAAGATGAAGTTTAATCCGGGCAAGTGTGAAGTATTGCATTTTGGGAGGTCAAATGGAACAAGAAGTTTTTCAAATTACTAGGGGCATAGATAGCGTCAACAATCAGAATCTGTTCTCTAGGGTCAAGCAACTGAGGACATGCTTTTATAGTTAGAAGGGAGAAGTTTAAAGGCAATGTGATGGGTAAGTTTTATACACAGCAAATGCTAGGTGCCTGGAATAAGTTATCAGGGGTAGTAGTGGAATCAACCAGTCTGGTGAAGTTTAATTGGCATTTATATAAACACATGGATATGAAGGGAATGGAGGGATATAGATACAGGTGGAGGGCATTTAGTATAAATTGATATCAGGCTCAGAACAGCTCATAGGCCAATGGCCTGTTCAGTGTGCTAGTAGAAAGATATGAAGGTATATGCACAGAGTTCATTGGAAGTGCCAGGGCAGGTTGTAAAACTATTGAGGCTTTATAACTACAGAGGGAGCACAAGAGCAAAGACGTCATGATTGGCCTTTGTTAAAGACCAGTTTAGCCATATCTGGCATATTCCATCCAATTCCAGGTCCATAAACTTTCTAAAACAAGGGGTTACTTACAACAGCCATTAATCTACCAATCTGTAAATATTTTGAATATAGAGGGTAACAAGAAAATTCAAGGTGAGACCCATGTGGACACTAGGAGAAAGTTGAAAGTCCTCACATACAGTATCAGAAGCCAGATCTGTGGAGGTGTGAAGTAGCAGCTCAATCTGCTGCACTACTGCACCACCCAGGAGGAAAGTCATGTTTATACAGCACATAGCATCAGGAATGCAGATCCAAATATGGACCAAATCCAGAAGTGGATGCAGATTCATTTGTGACATTCCAAAGAGAGCTAGATAAGGATCTAAAGGGAAATAATTTTCAGGGCTGTAGGAAGTCAGTGTGGTAACCAATCTGAGATTCTGCAGTTCTATTTCTTGAGAACTAAAACCACATAGTTCAGTGGTTCCCAAACTTTTTTGAGTTACAGCCCCCGTGGGTTCTAGACCACATCCACAGTACAATCTTCTACCTTTCCAGCTATTACATAAAAATATGAAGAATTTTGACTTAGATGCACAACGAAAGAAAATTGGAACTGCAAATTCAGGAGGGAGGGGGAGGAGGGAACATCGACTCAGACCATGAGAGGCCAGTGTCGGGCATTTTCATGCCTTACAAGGCGCAGATTGGAAGTCTGTGTGGGGCGCCACTCCTCACACAGAGGCTAGAGCAATGTGTGATTAAGTGCCTTGCTCAAGGACACAAACACGCTGCCACAGCTGAGGCTCGAGCTAGCGACCTTCAGATCACTGGGCGAATGCCTTAACCACTTGGCCACATGCCCAACTGCAAATTCAAAGCAGTAACAAATAATTGCACTAAGTTATTTAAATTTATTTAAAGCTACAAATAAAATTATTTTGTTAAATAATTACAGTAAAAATAATTTTCATCAAAAATTTTAGAGTGTACATTAGAAGTCCAACTACTGCATTGATTTTTCACGTTTCAATGCAATGGCTGGGCTTGGTGCAGTGACATCAGCTTCTCAATATCAGGCTGACCGTCACTCAGAAGGAGTCTCAGATGCCCACATTCAGTAATTTGCAGTCTCTTTTGTTGCTTTGAAAGAAGTTGGGCAACCATACTGCGCTAAATATACTGATACAAAGGCAATAAAGAATATCTTGCACTTTTTCAACTGTGCATGATAGCATTCAGAGATTCCTTTTTGCAACCAAAAGTCTCAATATGATGGTTTGAACCTTGGCTTATCTCAAAGTCATTTTGTAGGGAGGGTGGTTTTTCCTCCATTCTTCCTGTTAATTCCTTATTACTCGTGTTCAGGAATGGATTTATTACCCAATCTGGAATATGTTTTGAGAAAAGGTTCTGAAATCTCTCTCTGACATGACTTTATACAGATCACGCAGGTGGGCACAGTATTCATGATGATCACTATCTGGTATTCTATCTTTCTTTTTCAATGCAGAGGAGCTCGGAAATTGGAAAAAGTCACGATGGCCAGTGTTGCACTTAAACCAGGATAACTTGGTCTGAAATGTGGAGACAACCGATTTGACTTTGATAAGATTCACATCAATTCCTTGCAATTGAAGACTGATTTCATTAAGTTTTGTGAATAATTCTGACAAATAAGCAGTGTCATGCTTAAGCTTAATATTTTTGAGTTGATTATTGAATGAAGCATTCAAGTTTTCGAAGAATTTTATCATAGTTTCAAATTGCACAAGAGTTTCTCAAGCAGTCTCCATTTGAGGCCATCTAACTTCTGTGTTTGATGTTATTGATATTAATGGCTAGCTTACCTTCATATTTCATCTGTTCCGCTCTTATTTTCTGTTTCTAGTTGTTTTCTGTTGGTTTTTAAAAATTTCCCAGTCCTCTAGCTTCCCACTAGGTTTTTCTCTGTTATATGCCCTGACTTTTGGCTTTCTTTTGGCTTTGATTTTCTATGTCAGCCACAGTTGTGTCATCCTACCTTTACAATACTTCCCACTCTTTGGGATCTATCTATACTGCACCTTCCAAATTGTCCTAGAACTCCATCCATTGCTGCTCTGCCATCACTCCTGCTAGTGTCCCCTTCCAATCAACTTTGGCCAGCTCTTCTCTCATACCTCTGCAATTCCCTTAACTGCACTGTATTACTGATACATCTGACTTTATCTTTTCCCTCTCAGATTTCAGGGTGAATTCTAGCATATTATGATCACTGTTCCCTTACCTTAAGCTCCCTAATCATATCCGGTTCATTACACAGCCCAATCCAGAACTGCTGATCCCTAGTGGGCTCAACCACAAGCTGCTCCAAAAAGCCAACTCAGAGGCATTCTACAAATTCTCTCTTGGGATCCAGCATCAAATTGATTTTCCCAATCTATCTGCATATTGAAATCTTATATAAACATAGCATTGCCTTTTTGACATGCTTCTTCTGTCTCCAGCTGTAATTTGTAGACAACATCCTTGGCTGCTTTTCAAAGGCCTGTAACTAACTCCCATCTGAGTCCTTTTAACCGTGCAGTTCCTTAATTCTACCCTCAAGGTTTCTACATCTTCTGATCCTATGTCACCTCCTTCTAAAGATTTGAATTAATTGTTTATCAGCAGAGCCACTCCTCCTCCTCCACCTACCTGCCCATCATTTCGATAGATTGTGTATCCTTGGATATTAAGCTTCCAACTACAATTGTCTTTCAGCCATGACGCCGTGATCCCAACAATCTCTAACTGCACTACATGATTATCCACCTTAGTCAGTATACTGCAGGCATTCACATATAACACCTTCAGTCCCGTATTTGTCAACCTTTTCATTTTTGTCCCCTTAATATTGCGGCCCACCCCACTGGCCTATCATCTGCCTGTCCTTCCTGACAGTCTCATTATACACAAATCTTGCTTGTAATCCAACATCCCTATCCTCAGCTCCATCCCTCCAGTTCCCATCCTGCTTTGAAATTAATTTAAACCTTCCCCAACAGCTCAGCAAACTTCCCTGCAAGGATATTAGTTCCTCTCAGGTTCAGGTGTAGCCCGTCCCTTTTGTACAGGTCATACCTACCACAAAAGAGATTCCAGTGATCGATAAATCTGAACCCCTGCCCCCTGCACCATTTCCTCGGCCACGCATTCATCTGCCAAATCATCCTATTCTTGCACTCACAGGCAGCAATGAAGAGATCATCACCCTGTCGGTCCTGCTGTTCAGCCTTCTACCTGGCTCTCTAAATTCTCTCTTTAGGACGAATAAGCTCTTCTCTGACTTCTAGCAGGGTACAGGTATCGATTTTAACTGATGTTTCAATGACAAACTTTTCCATCTTCATCAGGGATGATGCCAAGGCATGTCTAGTCCAGTGGTATGTATCCCTCCATCATCCGTCCTTCCTGATTGGTTAGTCCTCAACCAATTGGGTTTCCGCTGTCCCACCTTGTTTACAATCAAGTTCCAGTTCATACTTAGAGTGAGACCTTCATCTTTGTTAAAGTTCTTACTCTCTAGTCTAGACTATTTTCAATGGCGTTCTTCACCAGGCGATCCCAAAGGCTATTGACACAGCACAGTAGTTTTGTGCTGTCAAAGTCAATCCTATGGCCATTGTGTATGCAATATTCTGCTACCACTGATTTCTCCGGGTTACCCAAATGGATACACCGTGCGTCCTGTCTGGCCAATATATGCTGCTACACATTCACAGGGAGTCCCGTAAACGCCAGGCATCCTGAGTCCCAAGTCATCTTTGACCCACATAAACTGGGATTTGAGCTTCCTCACTGGTTTGTGAATGGTATTAATCCAGAATTTCTTCAGCATTCTGGCAATCCATCCAGAATCTGTGGAAATACGGGGAATACAGATGGTAGCAATGGGTTCATCCTCATTGTTAGGTTTCTTGGTTTTTTCATCGGCCCTTTTAAGGGTATGATTGATTTCCTTCACCTTGTAGCCATTCTGCAGCAATGTTGTCCATAATTTTCTTATTTCCGCAGGGAGACTCTCCTGGTTGGAAATAGTTTGCGCATAGTTAATCAAAATAGAAAGAACCGCTCTACGTTGGGAGGCATGTGACTAGATTAAAACCATCCACAATCCTGTAAGGAAGCTCAAATCCTAGCTTATGTGGGTCAAGGATGACCTGAGATTCAGGACGGCTAGCATTCACAGGATTCCCTGTGAATGCAGAGCAACGTATATCGGCCAGATGGCGTGCTCGGTGGAAACACGCATTAAGAAGCACAGGAGGTGTATCTGTTTACCTGGAGAAATTGGCGGTAACAAGACATGGTATATGCAATGGCCAGAGGATTGAATTTGACAGCACAAAACTACTATGCTGTGTCAATGGCTTTTGGAACCACCTGGTAAAAGAAGCTATTGAAATAAAACTCGAGAAAAAGTATTTTAGCAGAAATGAAGGTCTCACTCTATGTAAGAACTGGAATTCAATTGTACACAAGGTGGAACTGCAGAAACCTGATTGGCTGAGGACTAACCAATCAGGAGGGATGAATGATGGGGGTAGATAGTCCACTGGACTAGACACACCTAGTCCCTGATGAAGATGGTGGAGTTTGTCATCAAAACATCAGTTAAATCAATATCTGTACCTGGCTGGAATCCTGAAAAGAATTTATTCGTCAGATATGCCAGGAAGGCACTAGATTTCTTTCTCCTTTTAGGACCTGCTCTCTTTTCCTTCCTTTTCATTGGTACCATTATGTACCAAGATGTCAATATATTAAATATAATATAAATATCTTACTTATAAAATATTATATGTTATAAATGTACTTCTCACTCCACTAACCTACCAGATCTTACTTTGTGGGTGACGAATTCATCAGCTGCTCTTTAATCTTTTCATTAACTGTCAGAATTTTATTTCCCATCATTGAATTTTCTTCTGAAGGGAATGCCTGTCCCCTGCAAATTTACACTACTAACATGTTTTTGGTGACAGGCAAAAATGAAGTAGTAAACAAAAACCAAAACTACAGCAAGAAGAAGTCAACTTAGATTGCAAAGGGGTGTGGTAAACCATATATATATGTTGTAACTGGGTTAACTGTCTGGACACGCCCCTCTGCTGACTTCCCCTGTGGCTCCTCCCACAGACCCCTGAATAAAGCGATTTCGCCCTGCTCCTCCCCCTCAGACCAGGGGCAGACTCTCAGCATGGAGGTCACATTTTACTGCGAATAAAAGCCTTTCAGTATTTACCCTACTTCAGTCTTTTGGAATTATTGAAGGTGCTTCAAGGGGAAACTAGCCTGACTGTATTAATACCTTATTGAATACTTGAAGGGAAAACAGAAAGGGCAGTTATGAGAAATAGTGGAGTCGCTTTTGGTTTAGATTTCTAAAGTGTGCATGAAGTATGGGACAGGAGGTAATATGAATAGTTTGCAGGTTGCAGTGCAGAAAACAGAAATGATGAAAAGATATCTGTTCAGAGTGGCACAAGGTGGGAAAAGTCATAATTATGAGTGCTGAGATCACTCCCTGTGATTTAGATATTTGAATTGAAATCATGATTTTTAAATATGCAAATGTCTCCTTAAAGCAGGGTTTGGTTTGTGCTGAGAAGGGCTAACAAGTTTGCAAGCTTTTAATTGGAAAATGATTTTCAATATCAACTTGTAGGAAATATTGTACCTTGATATACAACTACGTTACATATATTGAGAAAACAAAACTCCAGATGATTCTCATTTTCCTCTGATATGGATTTGCCTAACTTTTTTTTGATCATTTTGTCACATTTCCTTAACTCTCTCTGACTCGCTCAGTGCTTGATAACTTTCTTGTGAAGTGATGTGGGATGGTCTATAAGTAGAGAATAACAGAAAGTAATTTTCTTCGAGAAGAACAGGAAAGGTGATTGGACTTGTATATCAGAGGATGTGTGTAACTAATTTTAATCTCCCTGTGCAGAATTAAGGCTGCTTGCACAGTGATTACTTCTCCCCAGCTCTTATCCGCATCCATTGGCACCATGCAACATTTCTCAAGTTGAAAGCACATCTGAGCAAGGTTTTCTGAAGACATTTATATAACATGCCTCCTCATTTTGCATAGATGTAGGAAATGAATTCTGTCAGAAACATCAATCAAAATGTAGGAAATATTTACTTTTAGTTGTAAGGAAATGGAGCGTTTGACAGATCATAAAAGTAGTTAAAACAAAACATAGAATCCTGGCTGTTCCATCTGAATCACAGGAAATCAAAGCACATTTTAGTGAAAAGAGAAAAAAAACTTTAAAAAAACATACACTAATTGAATCTCCTGGTGAGTTTTCCAGGTGTTTTGTTTGTTTAGTTATTTGTTTAGAGATACAGTGTGAAATAGCCCCTACTGGTTCATTGAGCCATGCCACCCAAAACCCCCCAACAAACCCAATTTAACCCAAACCCAATCACGGGATAATTTACAATGATCAATTTAGCTACCTGGTATGTTTCTAGACTGTGGGAGGAAACAGGAGCAGTCAGGACAAACCCACGCATTTTGTGGGGAGTAACATACAAACTCATTACAGAGGATGCCGGAATTGAACTCCTAACTCCAGCACTCTGAGCTATAATAGTGTTGCTCTATCCTCTACGCTACCCTGGTGCCTTGGTTCTCTTTAATACAGAGGATTAAACATACAGGTATGATTCAAGATTCAAATTTATTTATTATCTGTACATAAAATCATACAGTGAAATGCAGCATTAGTGTTGACGACCGAGTCGTCACCCCATTCTGGTGCCAACAGAGCATGCTCGCAAAGTTCAGCAGAGCACAACAAAACGGAAAACACCAAGAAACCAAATGACGACAACCTCCCTCCCACCCGCACACATACACAGTCCGCTAACCCCAAGACAGGCTGTCTTCTTCAACCTCCAGCCTCCAGTAGACTCAGATATGCAGACTCTGGGCTCTAGTAGACTCTCAAAGATTTGCCAACTTTGGGATCTGGCCAACGGGCCTCGACTTGTAGGCTTCCAATTCAGGCTTCAGTTCTCAGCATTGACCTCAGAACTCATTGATCACTGAACACCAGGCTGCAAGCTCCTGAATTGCCAATTTTGCAGACCTAAGGGGTCATCAGACCAGAGAATAATAGAATCATAGAAATCTACAGCACATTACAGGCCCTTCTGCCCACAATGTTGTGCCAACCATGTAACCTACTCTAGAAACTGCCTAGGATTACTATACTGCATTTTTCTAAGCTCTGTGTACCTAAGAGTCACTTAAAAGACTCTATTTTATTCGTCTCTGCACCTCCCTCCCCCCGTACCTACTTCCAAGCACCTTAAACTATGCCCCCTTGTTCCTCCTGCCACAGTGAACACCAACTCCTGAACCTATCGATGACTTGCTCACCCTGGGGAGCCACCAACCTTCATCCACGAGGGCCTGCCTACCTGACATCTGGCTGGGCATCCCGACCTGATGCGTGAAATTCCTACATCCGTGTTACCGTCCTTCAGACATGGAGCAGAGGCTTAACTCTCTGGGTTTGTCCTGTAATGCCTGTCTCTAAACCCTAACCTGAACCCTAATTTCTCTCTGTCCCCAAAGCCATCTTGAGCATAAAGCATACTGGTGAATTTCATGCCAAGAAAAAGCACTGCAGTACACTTATAATGGGAATTCTCTGTCAGCTGAGTCTGGGATCCATTTGCTGATTTGATGAAGAATTGTACTATGCATTGTAGCCAAGAAATTAAATGAATAATTAAAAAGAGAATAAGATTCCACCAATTTCTACAGATGTTAATAGGAATGATTTAGAAAAAAATACACTTTTTTTTATTTCAATGGGATCCAGAATTTGCTATATTTTTCATGAAGGATGATGGTCTGAATTGTAATTCTCGTTAGTTAGGATGTAGGAACAACCTGGCAATGTATCTTGATTGCAAATCATAATCAGGTTTAATATCACTGGTATATGTTGTGAAATTTGTTGTTATGCGGTAACAGTACATTGCAAAAAATAATAATTAAAAACTGTGAATGACAGTAAGAAGTGTGTATATATGTATATATAAGCAAGTAGTTCATAAAAAGTAGTGAGGTAGTGTTCGTGGGTTCGACATCCATATCCATTCAGAAATCAGTTGATGGCAGAGGGGAAGAAACTGTTCCTGAATCATTGAGTGTGCTCCTTCAGTCTCCTGTAACTCTTCCATGATGGCAGCAATGAGAAGAGGACATGTCCTGGGTGACGGGGGCCCTTAATGATGGGTGCCACTTTTTGAGACATCGCTCCTTGAAGATGTCCTGCATGCTGGAGAGGCCAGTGCCCGGGATGGAACTGACTGAGTTCACAGTTTCTGCAGCTTATTTTGATCCCGTGCAGTGCTTTCCCACGCGCACCCACCCCCCCAATACCAGATGATTTGGTTACCATGGAGTTTAAGAGTCTGCATTAAGTTTTGCTTATATGTAATGTTTAAAAGAAAACAAGTTACAATGAAAACTACTGAAATGCAATAACGAGACAGAAGACTAATTACAGATCGCAAGTTGCCTTTAAAAAGGGAATAACTTAGCAAACTCAACTATTAGTGCCAATCAAAAAATAATCTGCACAAGAGAAAGATTTATTATCAGTGATGAAATTGTAGTTAATCCTTCTGAAATTAATATTATTACATATAGGCATCCGTTAGTCTTGTGAGACCATGGATTTGCGCCTTGGAAGGTTTCCAGGGCCCAGGCCTGGGCAAGGTTGTATGGAAGACCAGCAGTTGCCCATGCTGCAAGTCTCCCCTCTCCATGCCACCGATGTTGTCCAAGGGAAGGGCACTAGGGCCGATACAGCTTGGTACCCATGTCGTTGCAGAGCAACATGTGGTTAAGTGCCTTGCTCAAGGACACAACACGATACCTCAGCTGAGGCTCGAACTAGCAACCTTCAGATCACTAGACCGACGCCTTAACCACTTGGCCACGTGCCGACACTAATATTATTGTTTCTACAGAAATAATATTCTTTGCAATTGGAACCACTTGAAGCGCATTATGTTTTTAAAAAGAACATTCACATTTGAGTCGCATTAGAGACAGCTTGGAGGAACAAGAGGGGAAAAAAGGGGGAAATAAAATGCATTCACTTCACTGTGTGACTGGATTTTTTTTGCAAATGTAGTCATTTAATGTTTCATGAGATAAATTTCTAGTCAAGTGAATTGTATAGCTGGAAAAAAGTGCATAAAAGTACAGTCAAAAACAAAGTAGGAATATAACAGCCTACAGTGAGTGTATAACAAATGTAGAGTATAGGAGTTTGCAATTCAGCATTAGCCTAGTTAGATGTTGGATGATGTCAGCAAAGTCAGGGCCGGACTTTAGGCAGGGCTAGGATGGGCTGCAGCCCAGGGGCCAGAGCTGCAGAGGGGCCCAAAATAGGTAGCTATCATCATGGCGGACAAAAAAAAATACGGGAGTGGAGCACAGAAAAGAAAAAAGAAACAAGAGAAAGAGAACCGTGAGAAAGAAGCATTAAAAAAGTCATTGAAATTGTCAGAATTTTTTAAACCTGTTCTCGATGATGCAGCAATACCATTGCTCTTCTCACAGTCTGAGACCAGTGGACAAAGGGAGACTTGTTCAACAGCTAGCGCTAGCACCAGTGTTGGCACAGGATCACCGTCCTTGCCACAGTCAGCAGCTAACGTTGAAGAGGCAGAGAGCATGACTTTGGGATTCCCAACCACAGAGGCCTCCAAACAAACAAGTCGGGCCATCATTAATGTTAACGTTACCGCTGCTGAGGATCCTTACAGCACTGATCCTGCTCGCTGGGGAAAGGAAACATTAGATGATTCAGTCCGAGCATACTGGGCTAAGAAACGGCCGGAGTCCTGCCAGAATAAGGATGTGGATATCAAAGCTTTGGAATGAGTATACAAACAGCAGAGAAGTTTTTTCTCCAAATTTCACCTCAAACGCAAGCTCTTAAATGGTGGGTACATATCAAGGCAATGGTTTGTTTTGCATGCTGCATCTTCAGTGATGGTAACTGTCAGTCCAGCTTCAAAACTGGCTTTAGCGACTGGAAACATGCTGCTGAGCGCATAGGAGAACATGAAAACAGCGAACACCACAGGAAAACGAAACTGACCTACGTTACACTAGCGTCTGACAGCGGAAGAATAGATACAGAACCGCAAAAACAGTTTGAGTCAGAGTGTGTCTACCAATAAGTGGTCTTTACTCTGCAAGCCACACAGCACAGCAATAGGTTAGTATATGCTAGATCTCATTTTTCAGAAAGATTGTTGGAGTATTGTCAAGTTTTCTAGTTTGCCATAGTGTCATCTCTCTTGGCCTTTTTGTCTCCCATTTCCATATTACTTTCTCAGAACACATGGTTGAGAAAAATACCCAGATAAAAATGCTTTGACATTGTTTCAGAAATAAGGCCTATGGTATGTGCAGCAGTAACTAAATAAAGATTTAAGATCGGGTACATCATACTTCGTCTCCCTCATAACTTTACTAAGTCAACAAAGCCTAGGTCAATTTTTGAGTGCTTTAAATGCCATCCTTCAAACTAAGAATCTGCATTACTTTCTGTCCTCCCTCTTAAGGCCTGTAAGTTTATAGCCTACGTATTGTACTAAACCAATGTCTTGGTCCACAGCTTTGATATTTAGACCAGTATGACTTTTGCTCTTGTTCTTGCCTTTTTTTGCTTGTGTTACGTACCCCGTAACTGGGTTGCCAAACCAGCAGAAATGGATCATTCAGTTGGAGTCTGGATTACTAGAACTAAGAAAGTTTTATTAAAGAAACAAGCAACACAGTACTCTAATCAAAAGGATAATAAATGCAACAGTTCAGCAATGATAAACACACACGTACACAGAATTAAGATAACAGGATCAATCAAGCTCTATCGTTGTCTAGGGGTAAATGACCAGTTTCAAAGTGGCGCAAAGTTCAGTTCAATTGAATTCAGTTCAGTTCGCAGTAATCACTGCCATGGGAGATGGACAGTGGGGGGAAGGAGAGAGAGAGCAAAAACGAATGAATATTCAAACGGCTTCCACACAGACCTTCGATATTCTTCGCAGTCAGCTTTCGGGCGAGCCCTTTGTAATGACTTCTGAGGACACTGACTGTGACCCCTCCGTTTCCAGATACGATCATTTCTCTGCGGTGAACCTGGCACCTAGGCAAGGGCGGACACACACCAGGTTCCCGCCAATCGTACCTTTCCACCCTGTGCGTCTATGGCTTGGTCCCGTGATCAGCCCTCCAAAACTCCCACCGACTTGTGGGAGGCGCACCGCTTCCAGGGTCTCGTTACCTCGTGGTGTCGTGTGTGTCTTGCCTTAGCGATCCTGTCGCTTTTTATCCCCCCGCTGGGGTATCACCTGTCCATCACTTCAAACAGTTCAGGGTTCAAAGGGGAGCTGCTCTTGACAGCTCTCCTTCCGTTAAACTCTCCCGTCCCTTCATTAACATCTCCAAATGCTGCTCCATTGTTTTCCTTATCTCTCTTTCTCCTGAAGACAGGTGGCAGACCAACTGCTGATCCCACTGGTGCCAGCACAGACCAGCTAACATCTTAATCAATGTGTATTCTCGTCACACTTCCCACCTTTAAGGGTTTTTACCGGGGTAAAAATTACAAACATGAATACATTATTTGATACACACAAATATACATCTTTATCAGTAATTTGGCTAATACAGCGAATTTTAAGTTGTCAACACCTGACAGACAGTCAGCCATCACATTTTCTGTTCCTTTTATATGTGTTATTAATAATCCCTTAGACCAGGCTCCAACTTAGCAAACTTCATAGTGGCCAAAAACACTGATGAATTGCGATCAATGTAACCTCTCATTGGGTTTCGTCCCGGACCACAATAACAAGGGTCGTCCCATTCCGACTTAGTTTTCTCTCGCAAGGGCTTAGTAGGAGGGGGAGGGGTAGTAACCGCAGAGTTATTGCAAAACTTCCTACAGTACCTCACCATCTCCAAGAGCCTTCTGAGGGCCCTCTTGTCTGTCGGGGTTGGGATGTCAGAGATAGCCCGCACTTTAGCTTGCATCGCTGCCAGCTGCCCCTGTGTCACCACAATTCCCAGGTAAGTGACCCTCGTG
The DNA here is from genome assembly GCF_963921235.1 of Mobula hypostoma. Classification (NCBI taxonomy): domain Eukaryota; kingdom Metazoa; phylum Chordata; class Chondrichthyes; order Myliobatiformes; family Myliobatidae; genus Mobula; species Mobula hypostoma. Next base: position 113,330,896 of record NC_086103.1, on the reverse strand, counting down.
TGGCCGAACTCATTTTTTTCAAGGTTCACTATCAAGCTGGCTTCAGACAGCCATATTATATCGCCAATACACACCTCTGTGTTTGTCAGCCCTTTCGTCACTGAATTACTCATTCTATAGGGCTGTTGCTCGCTAGGCTAACCTAGCGTAACAAACACCACCCAGGGTCCCAGTTCTTTGCATCGCCTCGGGACAATCAAACACACGTGTGCGAGTCATTTAATTACTTCTCCTAAAGAGTCGCTTTGTGCAGGGATTAAGGGAGAGACCTTATCAGCAGAGCTGGCCAAAACAATAGCCTTCTCCCATCTGGTCGGTACCATACTCATCTTTTCAAAATGTATTTTTCCTCTTATCAGGAGGACCCTAGCTTCATTGATTTTTGCGCTAACACCGACTAGGTTTGTTAGCATATCAAAAGCCTGTGACCGTCTCAGTTCGCGTCAGCCATGATCAATAACATCCTTCCTCCTGGGCAGCCGGTAAACCTCTTTCATGATTCCACCAACTGTTTCCTCCAAAACTGCAAAATGTCCACCGGGGGGTACCTTGTGGGCCAGGTTAAAAATCTCATCCCCATAACTCTTTTGCACCGCCCCCCCCATTCCTCATCTGCGGGTACGGTACTTGGTCTCCCTTTCTTTCTTAGCACTTCCTCCTCCACACAATAGCCTACTGGTTCCCTTGTTAATTCTGTGTCAGAGAGAGCTGTCTCCGCCAAAACCATCAACCCCTCGTCTCGCTCCTGTGCCTGCACAAATTCTTTCCTGGCTAATGCTAAGTCTGTCTCAGCTCCCTCACTACCTCTTGTTTCACTACACTCCTTCTTTTCGCTTTCGATCCCCTTCTTGTACAAGGCTGGCAGAAACGTCTCCACTAAATTTACTTTGGCAGTCCCGTGATGAACCTGTGAGTCCATGGGCGGGGCCTCAATGCTGGCAGGCTGACCTGTCAATCTCACAGCTGGGAACACGATTCCCCCGGCGAGGTCATTACCGAGCAAGACTTCCACGCCTTTCATCGGTAATTCGGGCCTCACCCCAATCATGACTAGTCCAGAGACCAGGTTGCTTTGTAAGTGTATCTGGTGCAAAGGGACTGCCTCTGTCCCTTCCCCAATACCTTTGGCCTTGACCTCCCCAGTCTGGGTCTCTGAGCTAAACTCTAATACACTCTCCAATATCAATGACTGACACGCTCCCGTGTCTCTCCAGATCCGCACTGGAACTGGTTTTAACCTGTCCTTCACTGACACCAATCCGGCCAAGATAAACCTCTTGCACCCTTCCTGAACTTTGGCAGACCTGTCCTCTCCTAGCGGTTCGTTTACCAGCTCGATACAGCCAGTCAAAATCGCCGTTTTTCCTTTTCCCGTCTCCTTCTTTGGGGCAAAGTGTCCGACTTTCCCACAATTATAACAGACGACCCCAGGAGACTTCCTACCAGACTGCTCCCGGTCTACCTTATCCTTCTCACTAGTCCCCGGCTTACTTTCTGATTTTTCTGGCGGACTCTCCCCGCCGTCCTGACTACCCTTCTGGTAGCCTTTACTCGGGGCAAACTTCATTTTATGCGTCAATGCATACTCATCCGCTAACTTAGCAGATGCGGCTAACGTGGCTGCCTCTTTCTCATCTAGGTAGGGTCTCATACCCTCAGGGACACAACCTTTAAACTGCTCAATCAGGATCAGCTGTAGCAGTCTGTCATAATCCCCCTCTACCCCCTTTGAGGCGCACCAACACTCACAATATGTCTGCATCTCACGGGAAAACTCTAAATACGTGCGGTCCCACTGCTTCCTCGCATTCTGGAACCTCTGCCTGTATGTGTCCGGGACCAACTCAGAAATCCTGAGGATGGCCTCTTTCACCACCTCATACCTCTGGGCATCTTCCGCGGACAAAGCTGAGTAACCTTGTTGGGCTTTCCCTTTCAGTACACTCTGAAGCAAAACAGCCCACTTATCCCTCGTCCAGTCCTGACTTGTAGCAACTTTTTCGAAATGGAGAAAGTACCGATCCACGTCGGTATCGTCAAATGGGGGAACCAGCCTAACCTCCTGGGTCGCCCGGAACCCTCCACCTTGGTTCAGCACGGGCCCCTGCTCTGCCCTTATCTTTAACTTCTCCAGCTCGAATTCCCTTTCCCTCTGTTTCTCCTCTCGCTCCAACTGTCTCTCTCTCTCTCTCTCTCTCTCTCTCCTGCCTTTCTAACTCTTTCTCTTTCTCCCGCCTTTCTAACTCTTCTCTCTCCAACTGTCTGTCCCTCTCTTTCTCTTCTCGCTCCAACTGCCGTACCCGGAACTTGTGCTCGAGTCTCAGTTTTTCAAGCTGCACCTGTACCGCGTCTCCAGCAGGTTTTTCAATAGACACCACCTCCAATTCCCCTTGGGGAAACACACCTTTAGATACATAGTGCTCTATGATAGCTCCGTGTATCTCCTCTCTCCTCATTGTCGACTTCCCCTTAGCAAGATTCAACCGTTTTGCCACAGCTAGCAATTCCGCTTTCCTGGCATCCTCTAATGCCTCCAAGGTCGGCGCCTTTATAAATCCCTCAACCTCCATTTCTGCTGTTTGTCTTTTCTTTCTTTCGGGGATTTTAACCCAATCAATTTTACTCCATCCCAAATTTAGCATTCAAAATCCCGGATGAGCCCCCACTTATGTTACGTACCCCTTAACTGGGTTGCCAAACCAGCAGAAATGGATCACTCAGTTGGAGTCTGGATTACTAGAACTAAGAAAGTTTTATTAAAGAAACAAGCAACACAGTACTCTAATCAAAAGGATAATAAATGCAACAGTTCAGCAATGATAAACACACATGTACACAGAATTAAGATAACAGGATCAATCAAGCTCTATCGTCGTCTAGGGGTAAATGACCAGTTTCAAAGTGGCGCAAAGTTCAGTTCAATTGAATTCAGTTCAGTTCGCAGTAATCACTGCCATGGGAGATGGACAGTGGGGGGGAAGGAGAGAGAGAGCAAAAATGAATGAATATTCAAACGGCTTCCACACAGACCTTCGATATTCTTCGCAGTCAGCTTTCAGGTGAGCCCTTTGTAATGTCTTCTGAGGTCACCGACTGTGACCCCTCCGTTTCCAGATACGATCGTTTCTCTGCGGTGAACCTGGCACCCAGGCAAGGGCAGACACACACCAGGTTCCCGCCGATCGTACCTTTCCACCCTGTGCGTCTATGGCTTGGTCCCCTGATCAGCCCTCCAAAACTCCCACCGACTTGTGGGAGGCGCACCGCTTCCAGGGTCTCGTTACCTCGTGGTGTCGTGTGTGTCTTGCCTTAGCGATCCTGTCGCTTTTTATCCCCCTGCTGGGGTATCGCCTGTCCATCATTTCAAACAGTTCAGGGTTTAAAGGGGAGCCGATCTTGACAGCTCTCCTTCTGTTAAACTCTCCCGTCCCTTCATCTCCAAATGCTGCTCCATTGTTTTCCTTATCTCTCTTTCTCCTGAAGACAGGTGGCAGACCAACTGCTGATCCCACTGGTGCCAGCACAGGCCAGCTAACATCTTAATCTATGTGTATTCTCGTCACACTTGGTACAGCAGCATTTTACGGTGTCGGCAGGGGCCCATCAGGGCCTCCAGCTCAGGGGCCCTGGCCCCACTAAATCCGGCCCTGAGCAAAGTGCCCGGTGGATTATATTAAGCAGACCCCATGTTTATTTTTGAGTTCAGCTTCATTAAATAGTCCCATGATTAGGTTCGGTTTAATTGGAGTGGTCGTGTAGCTTGGCCGGAAAGCCTACTCTGCACTGTATCACTAAATAAATGTAATGAAATGAAAATGGAATATGTTGGTTAAAAATTCAACAGGATAGTCATTCTCTATGAAAAAAGAACCTGATTTAATATTTCAGGTTAAAGATCCTGTGTCTTGTTCTGATGAAGCATCTAGCCTCAGTATTTCCAGCACGTTGTGTTTTTATTTCAGATTTCAAAGGCTCTTTGTAAGGAGCATTTATGCTCTGCAAGCACTGTGACCTTGTGGGGCTCGTCCAGGTGCTCTGCTTTCCTCTGGGTTAGCAGGTTAATTGGTCACACGGGTGGTATCGGGTAGCATTGGCTTGCTGGGCCAGAAGGCCCTGTTACCCTGCTGTATCGCTCCAAATAAATAAATTATTAGCTACATTCAATGTGAAAATCTAAATCACAAATGTTGTGTCAGAGAACACGGCTTCCAAACTTCCCAGCTCCAGCCTTGACAAATACCCGTTTCTATTTATGAATAAAAGAGTTATAACTCCTTAAATAGCACAATGGTAAAGGGCTCATTTAAATTTACAGGCTAAGGGATTGCTTTTCCACAGCAGTTTTATTGTCCAACAAAACAGATATGTTCCACATTAACTTAGAGTAATTATTCTTTGGTCTATTTAACATTTTCCTATGGCATATAAAATTTAGCTATGCAATTATTTTCTTTCAATATTTAGTTGCTAGCATTTGCCAGGTCACAAACTAGATACAAATGGGCAGATATAATGTCATGTGGAACTATGCCTTGTTTTCTGAGGATTAATTTTATCACTTACTGCCAAATAACAAATGAATCTTGTGTGCAAAGGATAGATTTCCATTCCAGGAAATCCTCCAACCTTTTACGTCAGACTAATGGAGGTATACTGAGGTGTTGCTAAAAGTTGGTACTAGAACCACTGCTTTTAAAAATATGTATCAATATCATCCCTTTTTCAGGAGGGTTTGCTGGTGCTGTACGGGGATGTTTAAACTCGGGTTGCATGGGGATGGGAACAATAGTGCTAGAACAGATAATGGAGAGATTGTGGAGACAGATGTTAAGACATCAGACAAAGTCAGGAATCAAAAGGTTGAGCATGGTGCAACTAATGTCCTGAGCTGTGTACACTTCAAAGCAAGATGTATCGTAAGAAAGGCAGATGAGCTCAGGGCATGGAATTATGATATTGCAGCCATTAGTGAGACTTGATCCCAAGAGGGCCATTCAGTATTCCAGGCTTGCATTGTTTTAGATGTGACAGAGCGGGAGGGATTAAAGGACGAGGGGTGTCAGTCAGGACAGACTGAAGAACTCGGCTAGTGAGGTGTTATGGGTGGTACTGAGAAATAAGAAAGGTATGACCACGTTTATGGGGCTATATTACTGACCACCCAACAGTCCGCGGGATTTAGAGGAACAAATTTGTAAAGAGATCGCAGACTGCTGCAAGAAATATAAGGTTGTTATGGTAGGTAATTTTAACTTTCCACATGTTGACTGGCTCTCCTATATTGTTAAAGGACTAGATGGGATAGGGTTTGTCAAATGTGTTCAGAAAAGTTTCCTTAGTAAGTACATATGAATCCCAATGACAGGGTGTGCGATACTTAATCTGCTTTTAGGGAATGAGAGATGGCAAGTGACCGATATTTTTATGGGAGAGCACTTTGCAGCTACTGATCATAATGCCATCAGTTTCAAAGTAAATATGCAAAAAGATAGGTCTGGTCTGCAGGTTGAGATTCTAAACTGGGGAAGGCCAATTTTGATGCCATCAGAAAGGAACTGGCGAATGTGGATTGTGACAGGCTGTTTTCTGGCATAGGTGTACTTGGCAAGTGGAAGACCTTTAAAAGTGAAGTTCTGAGAGCAGAAAGCTTGTGTCTGTCAGAAAAAAATGTAAAGATAACAGGTTTAGGGAACCTTGGTTTTCAAGAGATATTGAGGCCCTAGTTAAGCAAAAAAAGAGGTGCATAGCAGGTATAGACAGGCAGGAACAAATGAGGTACTTATGTCATATAAGAAATGCAGAAGAATACTTAAGAAAGAAATCAGGAGGGCTAAAAGAAGGCATGAGGTCGCCATAGTCAACAAGGTGAAGGAGAATCCTAGGGGATTCTACTGCTATGTTAAGAGCAAAAGGATTGCAAGAGAGAAAATTGGTTCTCTGGAAGATCAGAAGAGTAATCCATGAGTGGTTTCAAAAGAGATTGGGGAGATCTTAAATGGATTTCTTTTTGCATCTGTATTTACTCAGGAGATGGACACAGAGTCTATAGAAATGAGGTAAAGCAGCATTGAATTCATGGACCCTATACAGATTACAGACGAGGAGATGCCCGTTGTCTTGCGGGAACTTAGTGTGGATAAATCCCTAGGACCTGTCAAGGTGTTCCCTTGGATCCTGAGGGAGCAAGTGTAGAAATTGCAGGAGACCTAGCAGAGATATTTAAATCATACTTACCGACAGCTGTGGTGCCAGAGGATTGGAGGATAGATAATGCTGTTCCACTGTTTAAGGAAGGCTCTAAAAATAAAACAAGAAACTATAGGTTAGTGAGCTTGGCATCAGTAGTGGGAAAGTTATTGGAAGGTATTCTAAGGGATATATGAGTATTTAGGTAGACATGGACTGATTAGGGATAGTCAGCATTGCTTTGTGCATGGTAAGTCATGACTAAACAATCTTATAGAGTTTTTCGAGGAAGTTCCCAGGGAAGTTGATAAAGGCAAGGCAGTGACTGTTGTCTACATTGACTTTAGTAAGGCGTTTGATAAGGTCTGGCATGGGACCTTAGTCAAGAACATTCAGTCACTCGGCATTCAAAGTGAGCTAGTAAATTAGAGTAAACATTAGCCTTGTGGGAGAAGCCAGAGAGTGGTAATAGATGGTTGTCTCTCTGACTGGAGTACTGCAGGGAGTGGTGCTGGGTTTGTTCTTGCTTGTCATTTTTATCAATGATCTGCATGATAATGTGGTTAACTGGATCAGCAAATTTACAGATGACACCAAAATTGTGGGTATAGTGGACAGTGAGTAAGACTATCAGAGCTTGCAGCAGGATCTGGACCAGTTGGAAAAATGGGCTGAAAATGGCAGATGGAATTTAATGCAGACAAGTGCGAAGTGTTGCACTTTGGTAGGACCAACCAGGGTAGATTTTATACAGTGAACAGTAGAATAATGAGATCTGGGAATGCAGGTCCATAGTTCATTGAAAGTGACATCACAGATAGATAGGGGCGTGAAGAAAGCTTTTGGAAGATTGTCTTTCATAAATCAAAACACTGAGTACAAGAGATGGGATGTTATGTTGAAGTTGCATAGGACATTAGTGAGGCCTAATTTGGAGTATTGTGTTCAGTTTTGGTCACCAACCTACAGGAAAGATGTCAATAAGGTTGAAAGAGTACAGAGAAAGTATACAAGGATGTTACCTGGACTAGAGGGCCTGAGTTATAAGGAAAGATTGAATAGGATAGGACTTTATTCCTTGGAACGTAGAAAATTGAGGTGATATTTGATAGAGGTATACAAAATTATAAGGAGTATACATAGAGTAAATGCAAGAAGGCTTTTTCCACTGATGCTGGGTGGAACTACACTAGAGGTCATGGGTTAAGTGTGAAAAGTAGAACGTTTAAAGGGAACATGAGGAAAATCTTCTTCATTTGGAGGGCTCTGAGAGTGTGGAATGAGCTGCCAGCACAGGTGGTCCATGGAAGCTTGATTTCAATGTTTAAGACAAGTTTGGATCAGTACACGGATGGTAGTTATATGGAGGGAATGGTCTCAGTGCAGGTTGATGGGGGTAGGCAGTTTAAAAGGCTCGGCATGGACTAGATGGGCTGAAACGCCTGTTTCTGTGCCGTACTTTTCTATATGGGCCATCTTGTCTCTCCACTCTCAGTCCTGATGCATGGTTTTAACTGGAATTGTCAACAGTTTCTTGCCTTCTATAGCTGCTGCTCGACCTGCTGGACATCTCTAACATCTTGTTGAAGGTGAAAAGTGTTGTCAAGGATGGATGCCTTCCTGGCCATTCCTTTCCTCTCTTCTTCCTTCTAGGAGAAGATACAGGAGCTTGAAAGCCTAGATGTCCAAACTTAAGAACAACTTTTTGCCCACTGTTGTCGGACTTCTGAACCAATCACCTTTTTCACACCTCCTTCCCAGTCGTGCTGTCATGCTTTCAGACTTTTAGTTCTTTCTCTCTCATTCTTGTCATTTCAGTATTCCTTGTTGCATTACCTCCAACTGTCTGACAGTTCTTACTCCATTCTGCTAGTTTGCACTCATTGCTGTAGTCATAGAACATAGAACATAGAATAGTACAGCACAGTACAGGCCCTTCAGCCCACAATGTTGTGCTAACCCTTAAACCCTACCTCCCATATAACCCCCCACTTTAAATTCTTCCATATACCTGTCTAGCAGTTCCTTAAATTTCACTAGTGTATCTGCCTCCATCACTGACTCAGGCAGTGCATTCCACGCACCAACCACTCTCTGAGTAAAAAACCTTCCTCTAATATCCCCCTTGAACTTCCCACCCCTTACCTTAAAGTCATGTCCTCTTGTATTGAGCAGTGGTGCCCTGGGGAAGAGGCACTGGCTGTCCACTCTATCTATTCTTCTTAATATCTTGTATACCTCTATCATGTCTCCTCTCATCCTCCTTCTCTCCAAAGAGTAAAGCCCTAGCTCCCTTAATCTTTGATCATAATGCATACTTTCTAAACCAGGCAGCATCCTGGTAAATCTCCTCTGTACCCTTTCCAATGCTTCTACATTCTTCCTATAATGAGGTGATCAGAACTGGACACAGTACTCCAAGTGTGGCCTAACAAGAGTTTTGTAGAGCTGAATCATTACCCCGTGACTCTTAAACTCTATCCCTTGGCTTATGAAAGCTAACACCCCATAAGCTTTCTTAACTACCCTATCTACCTGTGAGGTAACTTTCAGGGATCTGTGGACATGTACCCCGAGATCCCTCTGCTCCTCCACACTACCAAGTATCCTGCCATTTACTTTGTACTTTGCTTTGGAGTTTGTCCTTCCAAAGTGATTCACCTCACACTTCTCTAGTTGGAACTCCATCTGCCACTTCTCAGCCCACTTCTGCATCCTATCAATGTCTCTCTGCAATCTTCGACAATCCTCTACACTATTCACAACACCACCAACCTTTGTGTCGTCTGCAAACTTGCCAACCCACCCTTCTACCCCGACATCCAGGTCGTTAATAAAAATCATGAGAAGTAGAGGTACCAGAACCGATCCTTGTGGGACACCACTAGTCACAACCCTCCAGTCCAAATGTACTCCCTCCACCACGACCCTTTGCTTTCTGCAGGCAAGCTAATTCTGAATCCACCTGGCCAAACTTCCCTGGATCCCATGCCTTCTGACTTTTTGAATAAGCCTACCGTGTGGAACCTTGTCAAGTGCCTTACTAAAATCCATGTAGATCACATCCACTGCACTACCCTCATCTATATGCCTGATCACCTCCTCAAAGAACTCTATCAAGCTTGTTAGACACAATCTGCCCTTCACAAAGCCATGCTGACTGTCCCTGATCAGACCATGATTCTCTAAATACCCATAGATCCTATCTCAAAGAATCTTTTCCAACAGCTTTCCCATCACAGATGTATTCATTATTATCTTGTATACAATTTACTCTGCAAGATAAAAATGTCACTGCATATATGACAATAATATGAATCTACACAAAACTGGAAATATGGTGATAAAGATGAGAGATGGCTTCAATAACATAAGGTCAGATAGGCAAAAGTAGTAGCATGTGGCAGGTTAAAAGTAATGCAGAAAAATAAAAATATCTCATTTCATTGTAATATCAACCAGAAATCACCATTCTGAATGGGGTGCAGGAACAGGGGAATCTAGAGGTAGGTGAGTGTAATTTGTTGATAGCAACATGGCACTTTGAGAATATGACTTAAAAACTATCAGGGAATGGGGGTATAGTGTACGAGCAAGGAAGCATTAAAAATCCCTTCCTGACTTTTGGAAGGACACATGCACTCATGGAGACGTGGTGTTCTGCAGCATAGAAATAGGCCCAATGGCCCAACATTTCTATGACAACCATGGTGCAAATTTATACCAGCTCCACTTGCTTACATTAGGCCCATATCCCTCTATGCATTACACATTCAAGTACCTATACTGTTGCCTCTTAAATGTTGTTACTGTTCCCGTCTCCACCACCTTTTCTGGAAGCGCATTCACAATACCAACTGTAGTTTGTTGGAAAATATATCCACCAGATCCCTTTTATAACTCCTCCAATTCATCTTAAACCTATGTCTTTTATTTTGGACAATCCAATCACTGAAAACAGACAGAGACTATCTACCCTAAGTCTCTCATAAGTTAATATATCTTAATCATGTTGTCTCAGTCCCCTTTGCTCCAGAAAAAGCCTTTCCACTCTTTCCTACCAAAGTCCACCCAGTCTATCCAACCTCTCCTGCAAACTCAAGTTCTTCAGTCTAGGCAACAATCCTTTGCACCTCCTCCAGCTTAATCACATCTTTCCTGTAGTGTGGTGACGAGAGATGTCCTCATCCTGAATGTTCTGAGTGCATGTGTACTTCTGAGGGCATCTGTAATCTTTCCCTATCTGCATACATTTTTATATGATTATGAAGGGGCCGCTGTGTTTCTAAATCTCCTTCCTAAGATCCTAAAGGAGTCTTGACAGAAGATGTTCTCAGCAGTGGGAGAGTCATGGACAAGGAAATTAGTTTCAAGTTAACAGATCAATCTTTTAAAATCAGGTATTCAAAAATATCTTCTTTCAGAGATTAGTGAAATTCTGGAATTTTCGACTCTAAGGGGGATAGAGGTCAGATCTTTGGAAACATTTAAGGTGGAGAGAGATAATTAATTTGAATGATTTAAGAATTGAGGGTTATGGACAACTGGCACAGAAGATACACATTTTTTGTGTTTTCTATTCCCATCCCATAACCGCTCCCTAAAATCTTTGCACAGTCTATTGTTAGTCCACTGCCTGATGATAACATACTAAAACAAATACATGGACGAAGTGTCCACACAGAAATTGAAGCCAGAGAAATGGATTCTAGTCACCACATCTCTTATTAACACACACAAAATGCTGAAGGAACTCAGCAGGCCAGGCAGCATCTATGGAAAAGAGTATAGTTTACTTTTCGGGCTGAGACCCTTCAGCAGTCCTGATGAAGGGTCTTGACCCAAAACGTCGACTGTACTCTTTCCAACATCTGCAGATTTCCAGCATCTGCAGATTTTCTGTTGTTTGTGATTTGACTATGCTTTTGACTATGTTTTTTTTTACCATTCTTCTTGATGTTCTTTAACTATTCCCAAAAACCCTGAACAGTTCTCTACATTTATACAGTTTCTTTGCCACTTGGGTGATTTCAGACACATATGATATTTCCTCAGATACCTTTTTTACACAAATAGTCTAAAAGCTTCCTGGAGACACAGATCCCAGCTACCTATACTTACTGCTGTAAAGCTAACTTATCTAGGTACAGGAACTTCCCGCTGTATAAACTCATCAGTTATTGATATGCTAGATGATATTATCTGCCTGGTCTCCAAGCTTCCTTGATCTAAGTAATTTAGTCATCATTGCCTGTTCTGAAACAAGCCAAATTAAATAATCCATTTTCTTATACCACAACTCTTGTACAGTGAGCCTTGTGGTAAAAGCCAGCAAGTCTGAGGTTCTTATAGAGCTTGTTTGCAAAGTTGCACTATAAACAGTAATTAGTTTTAACTTCACACTGATTACTGCTTTCCCTTTACATTTTAAGAACTGAAGACTGGCTCCCATTTACAACCACAAGCTGAATAAAACTTATAACTGGAAGTTTTCTTACAACTGTTTAATCATACAAGTAGTAGCTGCTGTGTTTAGAAAAACCAAGAGGACCCTCACCCAGAAAGTGAATATCCATCACAATCATGGTGCAGTTTGTGCCATCGTCACAATCAGAGAGTAGGAAAACTCGAGGCGCTGGTGTTCATTGCAAACTGAGTCAAAGCAATCGTCACTTCACTTCTTAGATGCTACTGAATATCTGTTATTCATAGATTTTGGCATATCAGCATATTATGCCCACTAGTGAATCCTACTGGAAAATTATGATGGACAGCTATCCAGCCTAACTTTCATTCTATCAAGAATGCCATGGAAAACAGTCAGAGAAAAAGCTGAAGGCTGAATGTAATTTCCCCCAGCACATTACGCAAATTCCTTATCTGGCTGCTGTTAATATTGTTATTGTGCTGAACCATGAGTACTTAATTACAATTAATAAAACATACTATTAAAATATAAGTACAGGAAAACTCTGATATCTGCCATGTCATTGTTCAGAAATCTCAATGGTTCAGTATTTGGATCACCCATTGTTCACACTCATTTTAATCTCAGCAGGACCTAATTTCTCAGGCTCCATTGAAACTCACCTGGGCTCAATTTTGTGCACTATTTCCAATCCACTGTAACCCCATTTCACATGCTTCTATCAGTCCACAGAACCTCATTTCCTGTGCTCTTTATCAACTCAGCAGACCCCAGCTTTCATGGTCCTCTTAAATTCACTGAGACCTTGCTTCCCACACTCTTTATAAACTCATTCTCATCAGAACCCAGTTTTTGCATTTCCACTAAACTCACTGGGGCTCCATTTTCTGCATCTCTGTTTGACACACCATAGCCCTGTTTCCGTCGTAGTACTCTGTTTCGCACAGTTCCTCTAAATTCACGATTTCCTATTCTTTCTTTGAACTAATCAATTTCTCTGGAAAGCTTAATATACCACTGTGGGACACAATAGAATCGAACATCTCACCACTAAAGTCTTGAGTATTACATTTTACTGTAGCTCTATTATAAAAGTATTATTATTGTAAGCATGATGCACTATCAGAAATGTAAATATAGGAAACCAACTCAATGCGAATTTATTGCACTTTATTATTATCATTTTTATTGTAAAAACTGTGATTACCCTGCTTTCTGAATAGAGTAAAGAAGCAAACTATGAATGCTGTATTGAGAAAGTAGATACTGCTCTGTAAATAATGTGAACACTGCACTCTGAGTTTTGTAAATAGAACAAAAATGCTGTACAGTGATTTCATTAAATAGTGTGTATGTACTTCACTATGAGTTCTGTAAGTACTGAAATGCATTGGATACTAAGACTCTAAGGATGATAACTGCCCTTCATGGCGATGTATATAAGTGTTGTGGGTAAATTTTACTATGGGCACTGTAAATATTCTGAGCACACGAAACTTAGGGTCTTGTAAATATTGTGATCACATTACACTATAGATAATGTAAATGTTGTGAACATGCTGTTTTGTCATTACTGTACATAGTGTGAACATACAGCACTTGGTATTCTATTATCAGTATGAGCATAAAATCATATGGTTACCGTAAATATTATGATCATGCTAGACTGCTGCACCATCGGCAAGGCTTGCAAACATGAGACACTATGTGTACATAAGTATTGTGAACATGCTACATTTTCTGTTTTGGGAATATTTTGAGCATAAAATCCTAAGAATAATTCAAATTTGAGTACTGTGAGTATTATAAATATTTAGAACACAATGTGCAATGGGTTTTGCAAACATTGTGAATGCGCTATATTGTGAGTGCTGTACCTATAATGAACAGACTGCATTACAAATTCTGTCAATATGAAACACATTGAAATAAACAACATTATGAGTTCTCTAAATATGGCAAGTGCCCTTCACTGTGAGGTCTGTAAATATAGTGAACACAGTTCACTATGGGAGTGCAACAGTTGTGATCACTAACACAGAGTTCCATAAGTTTTGTGAGCATGCTATTTTGTTAGTAAAGACTGTGAAAATGTTAGTGTCAGTAAATACAGTGAACACTCTATTGTGACCAGTGTAATTATTACTAACAAGCTATGCTATGAGCAATGAAAATGCTGTAAACAAGTTCCTCTTTGAATGCTGTTAATATAGTAAGAAGTCTATACTGTAAGTTATGTAAGCTCTGCACTATGAACTCTGCGACGTTTACTGCACTCTTCACTGTGCTTGCACTAAGCCTGAGGCTGTGAGACTGCTCTGGCTGCTCCAAGCTTTGTGTCTCTGAGCTCCGTGATGATTTACCCCGCTGCATGATGACCTGAGGCTGAGGCTATGGGACTACTCCGGTTGCTCTGGGCCCCGTGTCTTTGGACTCAGTTTCATTCTGAATGCTGTTGCTTGCTTTTATTGTTTGCATGATGTGTGTTTTTTTTTCTCCCTGCGCATTGGGTGTTAGTTGGTCTTTTTTTAATGGGTTCTTTCAGGTTTCTTGTTTTGTGGCTGCCTGTAAGCAGACAAATCTCGAGGTTGTATACGTTGATAATGAATGTAGTTTGATCTTTGAACTTTGAACTTTGGAGTAGTGTAAATACTATCACCACATTCACTCTGAGGTCTGTCACTATTGTGGAAAAACTGCACTATGTACTAAAATATTGTGAATATGTGTGTTAGCCCTACTTTAAGTGTTGTCAACAGATTATACTGAATAAAAAGTGTAAACACAGAAAGTATTGTGAACACAATGAATCATTAAGACTGTGGAGATCAATTAAAATGTTACACTATCAGAATTATGAATATGTTTTTTCTTTTCCTGTTCATGTAATTATTGTGAACATGCATTTGCAAGGAGTGCACTATGTACATTTATAAACAGATGCATTATATTCTGTCATTATTGTGAAAGTTTTGCACCAAATTCTACAAATATTGTGAGCCCATCGCACAATGAGTACAGTGAACATTGTTAACATACTGCACTGTGATTGGTGTAAATGTTGTGACCAATCAGTAGAAGTATTGTAAATAGTGTAAACACATAGCAGTAACAGTACCGTAAATACTATGAATATATTGCATTGAGTTCCGTAAATACAGTGAACACATTGAATACTATCAAGATTGCAATTATGCAATTATGAGCACTCAATCTTGTGAATGTATGGTTCTGTTAGGAATGTAAAATTGTGAACCTCTTCACTTTGAGGGGTGTTAATGTTGTGAGTATATTGCTGTATGAGTTCTAAGTATTGTGATTGTGCTGCCCTGTTGTTACTGTACATAATATGAACACTTCACTATGAATAATATAGATTTAATGAACACTTTGCATGATAAATTTTGTAAATATTATTAACAGGCTGCCTTGTGACTGATCAAAATATTGTTAACACAGTGCACTATGAGTACAGTAATGTTTGTAAAAATTCTGAACTATACTCAGTGGCCACTTTATTAATTACACATGCACACCTGTTTATTAATGCAAACATCTAAAGAGCCAATCATGTGGCAGCAATTCAATGCATAAATGCTTGCAGACATGGCCAAGAGGTTCAGTTGTTGCTCAGGTCAAACATCAGAATGGGGAAGGAATATGATCTAAGTGACTTTGACTGTGGAATGACTGGTGAAGCCCGATGGGGTAGTTTGAGTATCTCAGAAACTGCTGATCTCTTGGGATTTTCATGCACAAGTGTCTAGAATTTACAGAGAATGGTGCAAAAAATATTCAGTGAACAGCAGTTCGGGGGACAAAAATACCTTGTTACTGAGAGAGGTCAGAGGAGAATGGCCAGACTGTTTCAAGCTGACAAGAAGGATCAGTAACTCAAATAACCATCCCTGAAAGCACAACACATTGAACCTTGAAGTGGATGCCCACAGCAGCAGAAGCCCATGAACATACACTTTATTAGGTACAGGAGTTGCCTAATTAAGTGGATACTGAGTGTATAACTTGTATAAATAATATGAATATGCCTTAGTGGTAGCCTTGTTCTGATGAAGAAAGGATAGCTTCATAAACCATAGGTTGTAAGTAAATGCTCTGCCCCAGAAGGCTGTGGAGGTCAGGTCTCTGGATGCTTTCAAAAAAGAGATGGATAGAGCTCTTAAAGATAGCAGAATCAAAGGTTATGGGAATAAGGCAGGAACTGGATACTGATTGTGGATGATCAGCCATGATCACAATGAATGGCGGTGCTGGCTCGAAGGGCCGAATGGCCTACTCCTGCACCTATTGTCTATTGTCTATAAGTAGTTACTTTGGTCTGAGTAACATGAATTGTAATCTATATTTGTTACATATCCATAATATTTAACTGATATTTTGTATGTGCATTGGCAACCAGTGGACAATGAATTAAAGCCCATCACACTTACATAGATTACATCAATTCTACCTGATACTTGGGTTGGAATTCCCTAATCAATCTTCATATTGAGCCTAATTTTAAGGCAGCCTGAATACTATGAAGCAAATAATGCAGTCGTGGAAGGGCAGAAGCTTGGTTGGCTCCAGTGCTAAGAAATTCAACCTCCACTGAAAACCATAGATTTATCTACTCACCATGTGGGACTAGTGGACTGAACATATACACAGAATGTCCATTTATGACTGAAAATTGCAATTGGTACCAGACTTTACAGGTGGGATTATTAAGCAGGCACCTATCCTGTTGAGGACCTACGTGTAAATTATCTTGTGCATCCATCTGACAACACAGATGGACCTTTATTTATATCCCCACAGTGATCAATGTATAATTCTTTGTCATAATTGGGATCTGTCCAGTTAATTGGATTGCCGGGTCAAGTGCTGGTTGCCTGCATGGGAAATTGTCAATACACAATCTCCAGTGAAAATTGAAATGTTCCACAAAGCTTTCTTCGATTTTCACCTAGGAAATATAACAATGGACATTTTTAAGGACTGGTGATTGAGACACCATTTTACAAATTAAGAAGTGGAGTTAATTTCAATACATGATTATTTTCTGAAGTTAGATTTGTGATCATAGGGAAAGCTTGATGTTCTGACTAAGATAACAAACAGTGGTGTGTCAATTACCCTTCTTCACGGGCAAGAATACAAGCTACAATATATTAACGTGCACTAGAGCCATGATGTTATGTACACATGAATACATATTATGAAGGAAAATTTCAACAAAGAGCATTTGTCCACTACCTGCTATGCTATCATTGTGGAGAGATGAAGAAAGACTTTTGGAGTGGGATTTGGGACTGCATATCAGGCTATAGTTACAGGCAGACTGCTGGGGAGTTGTGAAGGAGAAGAGAATTGAAGAAGAGTTGGTTAGCAAGATGAATCAGATATGATATAGATAGTCTTGGAGGTGATTGTGGAACATAGAGGGTCAATCAGGGAAATTATGTGAAAAGTTTGGGTGGAAGTTTGAGAGAATATTGACTCTAATGAAGAAGTGTATAGGAAAATAAAGACAATAACAGTGAATTGATCAGATAAATTAGTAGAAGGTATTAGGCATTGCAACGGAGGATATCAGTATGTGCTGGGCTGTTAGTTACAATGGCAACTTAAAGAATACATTTATGTTGAAGATAGATGCCTCAGACATCCTTGAAATGACTCTGGACTGATTGGCTGCTTCTTCTAATTCTGAGGTAGATTTCAAACCTTTGATTAAGACACTACTGTAGTTATGTGTTCAAATTCAATGCTATTTGGACGTATCATGCACACGGTAGTGTTCCACTGAAGTGGTGCTACTCACATCCAGAGGTACAGCCACACAATATGCCAGATGACAATTAACTAAGATATTGTTTCAGATGTTTCAGATTTTAAACATAAGAATAAGTATTTTTGTTTGTCTTATTTTCTTTTTTTATTTCTCTTATTTTCTCTCTTTACCAATTTTAAATTTTATGTGTTGCATACATTCATTATTGGTTCCTAGGCATCTCAGGGATAAGTTTTCAACCTGATTATTTAAAATGCTGTTTCTCTGATCACTGATGTCACGAGTTCACTTCATCAGTAGTCAATGTTTAGTGCCATATTTTTATCATAGAGTGTGCAACTGAACAAAAACTATTTTTGGAATATTAGTTGAGGAATCAATGTTGGTAACAACCCTTGAAAACTCCCTGATGCTACATAATTTATCTTTGTAGATTATAGTTCAATATTTCTATTTAATATCAGAGAAATGTATGCAATATAAATCCTGAAATTCTTGCTCTTCACAGACATCCATGAAAACAGAAGAGTGCCACAAATAACGAATGACTCCTTACCCCTCCCACCCCATCCACTTCCACAAAAAAAATCATCACTACCCTCCACCCACCAAGCATGCAATAGCAAAGCCCCCAATAAAGACCTGATCTGCAGTACAACAAAAGCTAGTTGTTCACCCGCCTAACAAAGGGAAAAAGAGATGTCCCCTTTCACAGCGAGAGGGGAGACATACAAAACATCTCACTGATTTCAGGTGCTCAGAGTTTGTCCACACTTTTTTTTCCAAGTTCTCTGCCCAGAGAACTGGCAACAATCTCTCCTGCAACAACAAGGGAGAGAGAGAGCACGATTTGCTGAGTACAGAGCCTCCTACAGCTGATCCGCTGTTTCTGATGTTCTGTTTTAACACAGAAACATAGAAATATAGAAAGCCTACAGCACAATACAGGCCCTTCGGCCCACAAAGTTGTGCCAAACATGTCCCTACTTTAGAAATTACTAGGTTTACCCATAGCCCTCTATTTTTCTAAGCTCCATGTACCTCTCCAGAAGTCTCTTAAAAGACCCTATCGTATCCGCCTCCACCATTGTTGCCGGCAACCCATTCCACGCACTCGCCACTCTCTGAGTAAAGAACTTACCCCTGTTATCTCCATTCTCTCATCTTGTTTCTCTCACAACGTTTCATTTGGTGGCACCAGCTTAGAATCAGCCCGATCACAGGGCCACAAAACCTTGGAACCCCAAAGGCACACTTGTCTTTTAGACTGCATCCTGAGGATATCGAAAAGTGGCTGGTTGTGAACCACTAGAAGCAGGTCCCAACGCCACAAAGAACCCAAGTCTAAGTGTAACTCCAGGTCAGGGTCTTCAACAGAACAGCATCCACCTTGCAAAGGAAAAAGAGAGACATCAAAGGCAGAGATTAAGCTGTTTTCATAGATGAACACAAAGGAGTCGCCATTGAGTGTCATTGTAACTCTGCCTTGGTGTACAAGTTTTAGAATGGAACCCGAACCTATTGCTTTCTAATCCATAGCCAAACGAGATCCATGATCAGTTGCTTGCAGAAGGACATTTTTGCACTCAGATGGAACAAATTCTTTCACTGGAAGGTCAACTGATAGGATCAAAGTCAGCTTCTGTACCAATATCCTAGCAGGGAGATTAGCGGGGGCTACTGAGGTGACTTTAAACTAGAATGGTTGTGGGGTGGGAATCAAATTAAAGAGGCTAGGCGTGAGGAGGTTAGTTCACAACAGAGGGATGGGAACCAGTGCAGAGAGACAGAGGGGTGTAAAGTGAGCGTAGAAGCAAAAAGTACAAAGGAGAAAAGTAAAAGTGGCAGGCCGACAAATCCAGGGCAAGCATTAAAAAGGGCTAAGAGAGTTGTAAAAGAGCGCCTGAAGGCTTTATGTGTCAATGCAAGGAGCATTCGTAATAAGGTGGATGAATTGAAAGTGCAGATTGTTATTAATGATTATGATATAGTTGGGATCACAGAGACATGGCTCCAGGGTGACCAGGGATGGGAGCTCAACGTTCAGGGATATTCAATATTCAGGAGGGATACACATGAAGGAAGGGGAGGTGGGGTGGTGTTGATGGTTAAAAAAGAGATTAACGCAATAGAAAGGAAGGACATAAGCCGGGAAGATGTGGAATCGATATGGGTAGAGCTGCGTAACACTAAGGGGCAGAAGACGCTGGTGGGAGTTGTGTACAGGCCACCTAACAGTAGTAGTGAGGTCAGAGATGGTATTAAACAGGAAATTAGAAATGTGTGCAATAAAGGAACAGCAGTTATAATGGGTGACTTCAATCTACATGTAGACTGGGTGAACCAAATTGGTAAAGGTGCTGAGGAAGAGGATTTCTTGGAATGTATGCGGGATGGTTTTTTGAACCAACATGTCGAGGAACCAACTAGAGAGCAGGCTATTCTGGACTGGGTTTTGAGCAATGAGGAAGGGTTAATTAGCGATCTTGTCGTGAGAGGCCCCTTGGGTAAGAGTGACCATAATATGGTGGAATTCTTCATTAAGATGGAGAGTGACATAGTTAATTCAGAAACAAAGGTTCTGAACTTAAAGAGGGGTAACTTTGAAGGTATGAGACGTGAATTAGCTAAGATAGACTGGCAAATGACACTTAAAGGATTGACGGTGGATATGCAATGGCAAGCATTTAAAGGTTGCATGGATGAACTACAACAATTGTTCATCCCAGTTTGGCAAAAGAATAAATCAAGGAAAGTAGTGCACCCGTGGCTGACAAGAGAAATTAGGGATAGTATCAATTCCAAAGAAGTAGCATACAAATTAGCCAGAGAAAGTGGCTCACCTGAGGACTGGGAGAAATTCAGAGTTCAGCAGAGGAGGACAAAGGGCTTAATTAGGAAGGGGAAAAAAATTATGAGAGAAAACTGGCAGAGAACATAAAAACGGACTGTAAAAGCTTTTATAGATATGTAAAAAGGAAAAGACTGATAAAGACAAATGTAGGTCCCCTGCAGACAGAAACAGGTGAATTGATTATGGGGAGCAAGGACATGGCAGACCAATTGAATAATTACTTTGGTTCTGTCTTCACTAAGGAGGACATAAATAATCTTCCAGAAATAGTAAGGGACAGAGGGTCCAGTGAGATGGAGGAACTGAGTGAAATACATGTTAGTAGGGAAGTGGTGTTAGGTAAATTGAAGGGATTGAAGGCAGATAAATCCCCAGGGCCAGATGGTCTGCATCCCAGAGTGCTTAAGGAAGTAGCCCAAGAAATAGTGGATGCATTAGTGATAATTTTTCAAAACTCGTTAGATTCTGGACTAGTTCCTGAGGATTGGAGGGTGGCTAATGTAACCCCACTTTTTAAAAAAGGAGAGAGAGAGAAACCGGGGAATTATAGGCCGGTTAGCCTAACGTCGGTTGTGGGGAAACTGCTGGAGTCAGTTATCAAGGATGTGATAACAGCACATTTGGAAAGCGGTGAAATGATCGGACAAAGTCAGCATGGATTTGTGAAAGGAAAATCATGTCTGACGAATCTCATAGAATTTTTTGAGGATGTAACTAGTAGAGTGGATAGGGGAGAACCAGTGGATGTGGTATATTTGGATTTTCAAAAGGCTTTTGACAAGGTCCCACACAGGAGATTAGTGTGCAAACTTAAAGCACACGGTATTGGGGGTAAGGTATTGGTGTGGGTGGAGAATTGGTTAGCAGACAGGAAGCAAAGAGTGGGAATAAACGGGACCTTTTCAGAATGGCAGGCGGTGACTAGTGGGGTACCGCAAGGCTCAGTGCTGGGACCCCAGTTGTTTACAATATATATTAATGACTTGGATGAGGGAATTAAATGCAGCATCTCTAAGTTTGCGGATGACACGAAGCTGGGTGGCAGTGTTAGCTGTGAGGAGGATGCTGAGAGGATGCAGGGTGACTTGGATAGGTTGGGTGAGTGGGCAAACTCATGCCAGATGCAATTTAATGTGGATAAATGTGAAGTTATCCACTTTGGTGGCAAAAATAGGAAAACAGATTATTATCTGAATGGTGGCCGATTAGGAAAAGGGGAGGTGCAACGAGACCTGGGTGTCATTATACACCAGTCATTGAAAGTGAGCATGCAGGTACAGCAGGCGGTGAAAAAGGCGAACGGTATGCTGGCATTTATAGCGAGAGGATTCGAGTACAGGAGCAGGGAGGTACTACTGCAGTTGTACAAGGCCTTGGTGAGACCACACCTGGAGTATTGTGTGCAGTTTTGGTCTCCTAATCTGAGGAAAGACATCTTTGCCATAGAGGGAGTACAAAGAAGGTTCACCAGATTGATTCCTGGGATGGCAGGTCTTTCATATGAAGAAAGACTGGATGAACTGGGCTTGTACTCGTTGGAATTTAGAAGATTGAGGGGGGATCTGATTGAAACGTATAAGATCCTAAAGGGATTGGACAGGCTAGATGCGGGAAGATTGTTCCCGATGTTGGGGAGGTCCAGGATGAGGGGTCACAGTTTGAGGATAGAGGGGAAGCCTTTTAGGACCGAGATTAGGAAAAACTTCTTCACACAGAGAGTGGTGAATCTGTGGAATTCTCTGCCACAGCAAACTGTTGAGGCCAGTTCATTGGCTATGTTTAAGAAGGAGTTAGATATGGCCCTTGTGGCTACAGGGGTCAGGGGGTATGGAGGGAAGGCTGGGTTCTGAGTTGGATGATCAGCCATGATCATAATGAATGGCGGGGCAGGCTCGAAGGGCCGAATGGCCTACTCCTGCACCTATTTTCTATGTTTCTATGTTTCTATGTTTCTGTAGAACTGGACTGTCAGAAAAGGACTACAGTTTCAAGTCTGCTACAGCCAGTTGCCATACTACAGAGACCAAATTTCTCCCTGATGCCTCTCACCTCAAGATTCACAAATCTGATAGAAGTTGTTGATATGCTTTGAAGAAAATTCACCTCGACTAAGATCGTTCAATTTAATGTGCTTTTCCCAGAGTAAGGTTGAAAACTTTACTCTACTGACTACACCATTAGAGCTCAGAGAGTTAATAAATCACTTGCAGAATAAGGATTGAATGTCACAAAGTTTAGCACCATGTCCTCTCAGTTCATGAAGCTGTGGTAGAATCCTGGCATCCCTGGTGAATGTGAGTCATGCCACAAAACTCCACAAAACTAAATCATTAAGTTGTTGGGATATAGGTGATTATAGGAAGAAGAAATGCATATTCCTCTGGTACAGGTTGTTCTATTGAGACAGGCTTTAAAATATGTTACTTATAGGTGACATAAAGTCTTTGGTCGGCATGTAATCCAATTATGTTTAATTTGGGAGTGCCGACTGTCGACAGTAATTGCAGTGGGCATAAGTTAACATTGGAAGATACAGTGGATATTGCAGCATCATAGTTCTGGCATTGGGCAAGTATTCAGAGTTTGGGTTATTGATCTAGAGCCACAAGTTTAATTCAGTACGGCATTTGGGGAACTTAAATTCAACTGAATAAGTAGATCTTGAATAATTAACAGTGTAAATTAAATCACCGAATTGTGAACTGATTGCATAATGCAGTAAATATCTGAACATAAACAAAGTCACAATAGTGTGAACATTTTGCATTATGAGTTCTGCAAAATATTTAAGCCTACTGCACCATAAATGCTGTCAATACTGTGATCACACTGCACTATGAGAACCATAATTATAATGAGCAAACTGCACAATAAATAATGTAACGTTGGGAACCTATTACTTCTTCTATTAGTACTGCAATTATTGTGAAAATACTACATAATCAGAAATGTAAATATCAAGAAGAAACTGTTCTGGGAGTAATGTAAATGTGAATTTTCTGCAATAGTTCAGTAGGTAATTTCAACACATTTCTGTATACTGATTATATTGATCACTGGACTGAATACGCTAAGTATGTTGAACACAAATTCTGTAAATAATGCATTATGATCAATCTGAATATTGTGTTATCTCTGCATCAAGAGTACATTAAATGTTGCACCTGCTCTGCACGTTGTGAACAAAGAGCACTATTTTGAATTTTGTAGATATTGTACTAATGTCAGAGTTAGTGCTGTTGGTGATGTTGAGTTCAGTAATCACTAGGAACTTGCAGCACTATAGGCACTGTAAGTATTATAAATATTGCACTATGTATACTGTAATTGTATACTGCATTCTATCAGACATGAAAATGCAGATTCTATTTAAATGAAAATATTATTTCCTTTTTCCATTGTGGCCACCGTTACAATCTCTCATAGGTCTTAAAGATTCGGTGGATTGGTTCATTATCATTTCCAAATGACTTTTGTGAATATGTCAGCAATTTTATTGGCCGTCAAATGAGTCACTCAAAACTGCACGTGCTTAAATCCTGAAATAAAGTTAGAAAATGCCAGAAACACTCAACATGTTAGGTAGCACCCATAAAAAGACAATCTGAGCCTGCATTTAAGTTTGATGAATACTTTGATGAAATGTTAACTGAATCTGAATTAGAATCAGATTTATTACCACAAAATTTGTTTGCAGCAGCAGTACCAGGCCAGATGAAAAAATTACAAGTTACAAAATAAATGAATGATGGAAAAGATGAATAATGAAGTTCCATGGGTTCATAGACCATTTAGAAATCTTATGGTGGAGAGGAAGAAGCTGCTTTTGAAACATTGAGCGTGGGTCTTCAGGCTCCAGTATCATCTCCCTGATGTTAGTAACATGAAGGGGGTATGTCCCTGATGGTGAGAGCCCCTAATGATGGATGCCGTCTTCTTGAGGCACTGCCTATTGAAGATGTCCTCAATGTCGTTGGATGGAATTAAATCTAAAACCTTCTGCAGCCTCTTGTGACCCTGTGCATTGGAGGTCAGAAAGGTCTCCGCTGTACAACTTTAGAAGTTTGCAAGAGTCTTTGGTATTGGAGGGTAGCTAATGTTATCCCACTTTTTAAGAAAGGAGGGGGAGAGAAAACAGGCAATTATAGACCAGTTAGTCTGACATCAGTGGTGGGGAAGATGCTGGAGTCAATTATAAAAGATGAAATAGCGGCATATTTGGATAGCAGTAGCAGGATAGGTCCAAGTCAGCATGGATTTACGAAGGGGAAATCATGCTTGACTAATCTTCTGGAATTTTTTGAGAATGTAACTATGAAAATGGACATGGGAAAGCCAGTGGATGTAGTGTACCTGGACTTTCAGAAAGCCTTTGATAAGGTCCCACATAGGAGGTTAGTGGGCAAAATTAGAGCACATGGTATTGGGGATAGGGTACTGACATGGATAGAAAATTGGTTGGCAGACAAGAAACAAAGAGTAGGGATTAACGAGTCCTTTACAGAATGGCAGGCAGTGACTAGTGGGGAATGGAAAAGCTCGGTGCTGGGACCACAGCTATTTACAATATACATTGATGATTTAGATGAAGGGATTAAAAGTAACGTTGACAAATTTGCAGATCACACAAAGCTGGGTGACAATGTGAAATGTGAGGAGGATGTTATGAGAATACAGGGTGACTTGGACAGGTTGGATGAGTGGACAGATGCTTGGCAGATGCAGTTTAAAGTGGATAAATATGAGGTTATCCATTTTGATGGCAAGAACAGGAAGGCAGATTACTATTCGAATGGTGTCAAGTTAGGAAAAGGGGAAGTACAACGAGATCTGGGTGTCCTTGTTCATCAGTCACTGAAAGTATGCATACAGGTACAGCAGGCAGTGAAGAAAGCTAATGGCATGTTGGCCTTCATAACAAGGGGAGTTGAGTATAGGAGCAAAAGGTCCTTCTGGAGTTGTACAAGGCCCTGGTAAGACCACACCTGGAGTATTGTGTGCAGTTTTGGTCTCCAAATTTGAGGAAGGACATTCTTGCTATGGAGGGAGTGCAGCATAGATTCACTGGGTTAATTCCAGGGATGGTGGGAATGTCATATGTTGAAAGATTGGAGCGACTGGGCTTGTATACGCTGGAACTTAGAAGGATGAGAGGGGACCTGATCGAAACATATGAGATTATTAAGGGATTGGACACGCTAGAGGCAGGAAACATGTTCCCGATATTGGGGGAGTCCAGAACCAGAGGCCACAGTTTAGGAATAAGGGGTAGACCATTTAGAACAGAGTTGAGGAAAAACTTTTTCACCCAGAGGGTTGTGGGTCTGTGGAATGTTCTGCCTAAGAAGGCAGTGGAGGCCAATTCTCTGGATTCTTTCAAGAAAGAGTTAGATAGATTTCTTAAAGATAGTGGAGTCAAGGGATACGGGGAGAAGGCAGGAACAGGGTACTGATTGTGGATGATCGGCCATGATCACAGTGAATGGCAGAGCTGGCTCGAAGGGCACAATAGCCTACTCCTGCACCTATTGTCTATTGTATCAAACCAAATCTCCCAAACTCCTAATGAAGTATAACCATTGGCATACCTTCTTCATGAAATCATCAATGTGTTGGCCCAAGATAAATCCTCTGCAATGTTGATGTCAAGGAATTGATCGTGGAATTCAGGAAGGGGAAATTGGGAGAACACACAGCAGTCCTCATTGAGAGGTCAGTGATGGAAAGGTTGAGCAACATCAAGAACCTGGATATCCACATCTGAACATTGAGCTGTAATTGATAAACAACAGCCTGATGTAGGTTTTGCTGTTTTCCAAGTGGTCCAAGGCCAAATGGAAACCCAGTGTGACTGCATCCACTGTAGACCTGTTGTTGTGGTGGTAGGCAAATTGCAATGGGTCTAGCTCCTTGCTCAAGCAGGAATTAATCCTAGCCATAACTTCTCAAAGCACTTCACTACAGTAAATGTGAGTGCTATAGGTTGATAGTTGTTGAGGCAGCTCACCCAAATTTTTTGGGCACCGGTATAATTGCTCTTGAAGCTAGCGTGACCCTCATTTTCAGCAGAGAGAGGTTAAAGGTGTTCTTGAATACTGCAGCCAGTTGGTCAGCGCAGGTTTCTAGTACCCTGCCAGATACACTATCAGGCCTGACCCCTTGCAATGGTTCACCCTCTTGAAGGATGTTTTGATGTCAGCCCCTGAGACAGAGGTCAGAGTTGCCAGATGCTGTTTGGGTCTGCACAGTCATAGTGTTATTCTCCATTTCAAAGCATGTATAAAAGGTGTTGAGCTCATCGGGAGTGGAACATCATCGCCATTTATGCTGTAATGTTTTGCCTTATAGGACATAAAGGCCTGCAAGCCTTGCTACAGTAGTCATATGTACAATTGTGTCCCCATCTTTACCTGTAATTGACTTTTTGCTCTCACAATCACCTCCTGTAGGTCATAACTGGACTTCTTATCGGGTTCTGGATTGCCAGTCTTGAACACCACAAATCTATCCCACAGTAGGTGAAGCAAACACCATTACCTCTGCCTTTACCTGATGCCACGGTCTGGTCCATGCGGTCCATGGTGAAGCCCTTTGGCTAGTGAGCCACATCAGAATGCTGGGGGTAAGCCATGTCTCCGTGAAGCAGATTACACAACAGTTCTGATGTCCCTCTGGTACTAAAGTCATACTCTGAAGTGTTCCGTTTCATTTTTTTAAGTGACTGTATATTGTTTTTATTTTATTTTTTTCGATGATGATTGATTTGATGAGTGTTCCCAACATTTTCTGTTTTTGTGAATGAAACGAGGTGGCGACATGCAAAATTTCTTTAACCTCCAAAGGAAGTAGAAAGTGTTTGTGAGCTTTCTTGGCCATGGTGTATACATGGTTGGACCAGGATGGGCTATTTTTGATACTTGTAGCTTTGATGAGATGGGCATGGAACACAAAGCCATGAACAGCATTCAGCACCTGGTTTTATTCATTCCAGAATTTCAATGCTAATTGCATTCCTGCTCATATCTTTTGAACTACAGGCCATGGCATGAATTATTAGATGGAATACCTGCTGATGAGTGGATTCCTAAATACTTGATGTTATTCATTAGTTTTGTTTGCCCAGTTTGAATAAATGCATTTTGTCTTGTACATGAAAATCTGTCTCTTCCTCCAAATGTACTGCACTGTAAAGCTAAATCTAGTTCTCATGAAGTTCTGAGCTGTGTCCACAGCTCTCTGTGGTTTCTTGTGATCACAGGCAGAACAGTTGTCATGCCAAGCTGTGATGCATGTAGTTAAGATGCTTTATATGGTTCATCAATAAAATCGGTAAGGGTTGACAGGGACATGACAAATTTCTTTAACTTCCGAAGGAAGTAGAAGTGTTTGTGAGCTTTCTTGGCCGTGGTTGGACCAGGATGGGCTACTGGTGCTGATCATTTGAAAATGAAACTCTCAACCTTCTCAACCTTAACACCACTGATGTAGATAGGAGCATGTGCACTGCCCCCCCCCAACCCCCCGAAGCCAATGTCCAGCTCTTTTGTGTTGCTGGCATTGAGGGGAAGGTTGTTGTCATAAGATTATGTTGCTAAGCTCTATATCTCCCTGCTGTACTCCACATTTCATTATTTGAGCTGCAGCCCACTCTGATGGTATCATTGACAAAGACTGTAGATGGAATTAGGACAGAATCTGACCATGTGGTCATGAGTGTAAAGGAAGTAGATTAGGGGATTGAGGACACAACCTTGTGGAGCACTAAAGTTGAGAATAATTATGGTGGAGGAGTTGCTATCTTTCTACTGATTGTGGTCCATTAGTCAGAAAATCAAGGATACAGTTGCAGAGGGAGGCATTGACACCCAGTTCTCAAAGTCTGGTGGTGAATTTGCTTAGAGTTATGGTATTGAAACCAGAGCTGTTGTCAATAAAGTATAGGTGGGTGTCTTTACTGTTCAGATGCTCCAGAGAAGAGTGTAGGGACAGGGTGATGACATCTACCACAGACCTTTCTCAATAGCAGGTGAATTGCAGTGGGTCAGGTTTATCTGGGAGGCTGGAATGAAAGTTCTCAAAGCACTTCATGATGGCAATTGCATAAAATATGTACTGAAAAATACAAGGATTTTAAAATATAAAGAAGTTTGATATATGACCCATCATCTTCTACTGTACATTGATATATGCATTCTAATATAGTTCTGCCCCTCTGTATAATGTTTAAAAAGTTGATTAAAATTGTGATATTTGATTCTTGCCTGGTGCCATAATTCTATAATTGGATTGACAGCTCAGCAAGTTATGGGGGTCAAGGGTTCCTTGGAAACTAACAACTAACAGCAACCACGTCAGTCAAAGGAAAGTTCTCATGACAGAGTTTGTGAGTGTGGGAAAATTTCTCTGTGATCAGCAACAAATGCAGTGGCTTGTAAAGCTATGTAATGGGACATCCTCCACACTGTGATGAGATACATTTGGACTGCAAGACCCTATAAAAAGTAATGACCAGTCTACGTTATAGTACAACATTCCAAGTTAGTCTGAGTGTGTTCATCCAAAAGTTGGCACTGTTTCAATTTAATCAATCCCAAAACCTTTGTTAGCAAATAAAGCCTCCTCATGTAAAGATTTTTTTTGCACAAAGACAAATCTACTTGTCAGATAAAGGGTTAATTTTATAGAGTCCAGTTAATGCTCCGGACTCTAGAAAATAACCAATATGATACAGCATGACAATATCTTATACCTGTTGTTGCTTTGTTCAGAGTCATATTCGGAAAATATTGTGTTAGTATTC
This sequence comes from Mobula hypostoma, assembly GCF_963921235.1. Taxonomy (NCBI): domain Eukaryota; kingdom Metazoa; phylum Chordata; class Chondrichthyes; order Myliobatiformes; family Myliobatidae; genus Mobula; species Mobula hypostoma. Next base: position 113,301,834 of record NC_086103.1, on the reverse strand, counting down.
TTTGATTACCTATGTTAATGTAATAAAGAGAAAACACCTGTCTCAAGAACTCCATCTGCAGGCTGTAAAATCCAACATCCTGGTATACAAGCAATTAGAGGAATATTTTTCTAATAATAAAATCTAAGTACCAGAATAATGCTGAGATAGAACTTGCAAAGTATGGAGCAATGTAATCATTAATAAAACAGTGATAGTGCTGTTATTTGATACCCGTTTGCACCACAGCATATTGAATTATCATAACTTGGGTAGTGAAGGTAGTTCCCAAATGTTGTTAAATGGAGAGATTCAGTGCTTGGGGACAGCAAAGAATATATATTTTGGAGACAATTTGGTGCATGATTTTGGGGAGAAATAGAAGTAGCTCTAAGTAAATTTATTATCAAATTATGTGAAGTATATGTCACCATATACTACCTTGTGATTAATTTTCTTGTGGACTTTCACAGTAGAAAAAGAAGTACAATAGAGTCAATGAAAAATACACATAAAGACTGACAAACCCTAATGTGCAAAAGAAGAGAAACACTGCAATAATAATAATAATAATAATAATAATAATAATAATAATAACAACAATAATAAATAAATAAATACGTAAATAAATAATACTGATAACATGAGTTATAGAATCCTTGGAAGTTAGTCCACAGGTTGTGAAATTAATTCAGAGCTGAGGTGAGTAAAGTGAGTAAAGTATCCTGATGTTTGAAGGGTAATAACTGTACCTGAACCTGGTAGTGTGGGACTAAGGCACCTGTACCTCCTTCCTGATGGTAGCAGCAAGAAGAGAGCATGGCTTAGATGGTGGGGGAGTCCCTGATAATGGACGTTGCTTTCTGGTGGCAGTGCTCCCTGTAGAGATGCTGAGTGGTGGGGAGGATTTTGCCTGTGATGGACTGGGCTGTATCCATTACATTTTGGAGGCTTTTCCATTCTTGGGTATTGGTGTCTCCATACAAGCTGTAATGTAACCAGTCAGTATACTCTCCAATGTGCATCTGTAGAAGTTGGTCAAAGTTTCGGATGACATTCTGAATCTGGAAAATAATCTAAGAAAGTAGGCGTGCTGTCAAGGCTTCCTTGTGATGACACATGCTGGTCCCCAGGGCGGTCCTCTGATATGTTAACGCCAAGGAATTTAAAGTTGCTGTCCTTCTCCACCTCCGATCCCCCTAAGGAAGACTGACTCATGGACCTTCAGTTTCTTTCTCCCACAGTCAATAATCACTTCTTTGGTTTTGCTGACACTGAATGAGAGGTTGTTGTCATGTCATCATTCAACTAGATTTTCAACTTCCTTCCTATCTGCTGATTCGTCACCATTTTTGATTCAGCCATCAACAGCGATGTCATCGGCAAATTAAAATATGGCATTGGGGCTGTACTTCGCTACATAGTCATAGGTAAAAAGCAAGTAGAGCACTGTCGAAACACACAGCCTTGTGGTTCACCTGTGCTGATGGTGATTGTAGAGGAGACGTTGCTGCCAATCCATACTGCTGAGCTGCAGTCAATGAAGAGCATCTTGACATATGCATCTTCATTGGCCAGAGCTGAACGAAGAGTCAGTGAAATGGCATCTGCTGTTGATCTATTATAATGTAGGCAAATTGTTGCAGGTCCATGTCACTCATCAGACAGGAGTTGATATGCTTCACGACCAACCTCTCAAAACACTTCACCATTATGCCATCTTAACGAAAGTTATTAAGGCTGGTTACCACATTCTTCTTGGGCACTGGTGTGATTGAAGCCTGCTTGAGGCAGTACCTCCGACTGTCAAAGTAAGGGGTAAAGTTGTCAATTGATTAGAGCAACACACACAAAATCCTGGAGGAAATCAGCAGGGCAGGCAGCATCTATGGAAATGAATAAACAGTCAATGGTTCACTCAAAGACCCTGCATCAGGATTGTAAAAAAAGGGGAAGATGCCAGAATAAGAAGCTGGGGGAGGGGAAAGAGTACAAGCTAGAAGATGATAGGTGAAGCCAGGTGAATGGGGAAGATGGCATTAAGTAAGAAGCTGGGAAGTGGTGGGAGGAAAAGGTAAAGAGCTGGAGAAGAAAGAATCTGATATGAGGAGAGTCGATCATGGAAGAAGGAGAAGGGGGGCAGGGTGCCAGGGAAAGTGAAAGACAGGTGAGGGGAAGAGGTGGGTGGGGGGGTTAGAGTGGGGAAATGAAGAAGAGTGAAGCGGGAGAGGGAAAAATTACAAGAAGTTGGAGAAATTGATGTTCATGCCATCAGGTTAAGGCTACCTAGATGGGATATAAGGTGTCGATCCTCCAACCTGAGAGTGGCCTTGTCATAGCAGACGAGGAGGTCATGTTGATATGGGAATGGGGATTGGAATTAAAATGTTCAGCCACTAGAAAATCCTGCTTTTGGCAGATGAAGTGAAGGTGCTTGACAAACCAGTCTCCTAACTTATGTTGGTCTCACCCGTGTAGAGGAGGCTGCATTGGGAGCACTAGATATAGTAGACATCACAAACATGTTCCAGGATGAAGTGTTGCCTCACTTGAAAGGACTGTTTAGAGCCTGAATGAAGGTGAGGAAGGAAGTGAATGGGCAGGGGTATCACTTCTACTGCTTGCAGGGGTAAGTGCCAAGAGAGATGAACAGACAAGTGAATCACTTAGGGAGCAATCGCTGTAGAAAGCGATGAATTGGTGGAAGGGTCCAATTGAAGATGGCATAAGTTTTGGATGTGAAGGCTTGTGGGGCAGTAGGTGAGGACAAAAGGAACTCACTCCCTCGTAAGGCAGTAGGAAGATGGGTTTGTGCAGATATCCAGGAAATGGAGGAGATGTGGGTAAAGCAGCGTCAATGGTAGAGAATTTGAAGAAGGACTAGTTGATTAGCACAGGTCTTCAGTACTCAGCCAAGTACACTGACTGGGCCAGATGCTTTGCTTGAGTTCACCTCTTGAAGGATGCTCTCATATCAGATTCAAAGACTGAAATCATGGGGTTGTTGGGAGCAGTGGGAGTTTATAGGGGTGTCTCCATGTTCCTTTGGTCAAAGTGAGCATAAAAGACATTGAGCTCATCGGGGAGCATTTTTGCTGTTTCAGCAGCATTTGATTGTTTTTTATGAGGCCGAGAAGCTCAATGCTCAACCCAGCGTGGATGGAAAGTGTGCAAGAAGCCAGCGGATTCGAACTCGGAACCATTTGCCTTGAAATCTGATGCTGATGCCACTACAACACCGGCCAGCTTAAACTCTGTGATTTATGTCGAGCCCAAAATTGCCTCTTTGCATCTGAGATGGATTTCCATACTTGGACCTCTTGCACTTTCCTGGGTTACCTGTCCTGAATGTTGCTCTTTTAACCCTCAGCGGATTGTGGATGTCATAGTTCATCCAGGGCTTCTGTTGGAGAAGAATCTGAAAGATTTTGTGGGGACACACTCATCCACGAGTGTCCTTATAAGGTCTGAAACAACTGTGGAGTACTCTGATGAGTGCTTGATCATGGACCCGTCTACAGACTCGAAGCAATCCCATAGCGACTCCTCTATCTTCTATGAGCCCCTCTTTGTTGTCATCATCCCTGCTGCCTTTCTCTTTAGACTCTGCCTGTATGCAGGTAGAACGAGGACAGCCAGATGATCAGTGTGTTAGGTCCTCCAGTGCTGTATGTGATGTGCTCATGATAACGGAGCGGAGATTTCTTCAGGCTAGCCTAACTGAAGTCCCCAGCAAGTATATGAAAGGTGTCATGGTAGGCTGTTCCTTGTTTTCTTAATCATGGCATTCAATTCATCGAGTGCTTGCTTGACATCTGATTTTGGTGGTATGTAAACTGCAATCAGAATCATTGTGGAGAATTTTCTTGGTAAGTAGAATGTTTGGCACTTAATTGTTAGATTTTTCAGGTCAAGAAACCAAGAGTGAGACAAGACTGCTATGTCTGAGCACCACGAGGAGCTTAATTATGAAGCAGCCCTCTGCCTCTCCCCTTTCCTGATGTAACACTTTAGTCCAGTCACAAACAAAAGGAAATCCAAGCAACACACACAAAATGCTGGAGGAACACAGCAGGCCATTCAGGATCTACGGAAAAGAGTACAGTCAATGTTTTGGGCCGAAACCCTTCAGCAGTGTTGCTAACATTTTAGTCCATAAATTTTGAGAACCCCTCAGGCTGGATTACAGTGTCTGGTATTTTGGGGTGAGCCATGTCTCAGTGAAGCAGAGAATGCAGTAATCCCTCATTCTCTTTGGTACAGCAATGCTGCCCTTAGGTGCTATATTTTGCTCTCTAGTGACTCTACATTGGGCAGGATTATGCTAAGTCTTATAACCTGGCACTGTAGTCTGACTTGAAGTCCACCCTAGTGCCCTCTCTTCTGGCAATGGCTGACCTTCGTCTGCTTCAACTTGGCATACTTACAATCCTGAGAGTCAAGTTCTCCAAGTCCTTCAGGAGATTGTAAAATTGCTAGCTCACATAGACAGTTCAAATGTATGTTTCTTAAAGGGAAATTACAGGGACATTATCGTGCAGTTCTCTCATCCTGCAGTAAGTCACATTTATTTTGGTGAAGGAAGAGATTCCCAGCCTAATCTCCCCATCCAACACTTGGACTGTTGGCCCACAAGTCTGTAGGCCTGCGAGTTAGGGTCATTAAGCATACAGCTAGCAATATTAGAAGTATGATTGTTTTTGCCCCTCTCAACCTTTCAGAAACAAGTTCTAGAGCTGTTACCCTCTCAAAAAAAAACCTATTTTCCTAATCATTCCTCTATTTCTACTAATTGCTTTAAATTGATGTGCTCTATTTTTGACTCTTTTACTAAAGGAAGTAGGATCTTCCTATTTACTCTGTGAAGGCCCTTGATCATTTAATACTTACATATGTCTCCACTCAATCTCCTTTGTTTTATAGAAAACAACCCTACTTTATTTATTCTTCTTCATAAATGCAGCTTTAAAATTCTAACTACATCAGGGTGGTAGGGTCTTTGATTATGCTGGTTGCTTTACAGAGGCAAAAACCTTGCTGAAACACAGTACTCTGCTGCATCAAACCCAATCCCGCATCAACTCTCCTTGTGACGTTCTAAAAATATATCCAGTCATTAGTCAGCCTTGAACTACCCTTAACAAATCTATGCTGACTGTTTTTGACTAATCAGTTATTTTCAAAATAAAACCTTTCTTGATTCCCAGTAATTTTCTTACCATTGGCTAGCTCATCATTTCTTGGATTCTTTTCCCATCTTCTATAAACAATGATACCATGCTAGTGATACTATACCTTGGACACTTATGTAGCCAGTGGCAATTTCAATTCTTCATTTCCTTCTAGAGGTCTGGAAAGTATTTCATCCAGGCAAGATGATTTATTTGCTTTCAAGGAGGGTAAGCAATAGAATACTATCTATTTCAATATGTTCATTGCTATCCCCTTAGCCTCCTGATTTACAGATTGGAATTATCCAACATTTTTGTGAAAATACTGCAGCTGCAAATTCTTCTTGAAGAATATTATCCATGAGTTTAATTTCTACTTATAGGTCTCTTTTTGGTTGGAAGGCAACCTTGTTTTTTCCTTTCTATTCCCTTGCTTTTTTCTGTTCTTACAAAACATATTTTAATTCTCTTTTATTTTACTTTAGGAGTTTTTCATAGTTTCCATTTTCTTTCCTAAATTTCTTCCAATTTAATTACCACACTTTCTATCTCCCTTTAGACTTCCTGTTTTGTTCAAATTCAGTCAACTAATGTAAGCTTCCCTATTCTGCCTTAAGTCACCCTCCATGCACCTCATCATTTAGGGGCCTCCAGCCTTGTAAATGGTGTAGGCAATTCACTTTCTGCAGTGAAATTAACTCCTGATGTGTTCTTGCAGACAAAACATTTATGTGGCTGGTTCAATTGTGTTTTATAGTAGTGGCCCCCAGGATAATTGATCATGGAATATTTGAAGAAGTGTAGGCGGTTAGGCCTTTTCCTAATGGACCAAGTGTGAGTCATTCTTCCCCATTTATCATCTTAGACCTGCACGTCTTCCAAGCTTTTGTGTATGCAGGAATTAACAGTTTCATTATCCAAGGAAAAGGTAATGAAACATTTGCATTGCTGACTTCATAGAGAAGGGATGATCATGGCTGGGCTTTGCAAATTGACCAGAGGAGCATCCACTCCTAAGTGTTGCAGCTAAGATTATGATTGTCCAATAATCATTTCCTTTGAGTAAGGTATGATTCCAGTCAGTGATCAATTTAATCCTCTTGACTTCAACTATACATGCTGATTGTAATCAAACCCAGGATCCTTTGTCGTATGCAGTCCATTTAAACCATTTCTTCATATCACATAGAGTGAATCAAATTGTCTGAAAACCAGCTTCTGTATTGACTATGATCAAGGAATGGATAAATCACTTACTAAAAACTTGTAGTTTAAGAATATTCAAAGATCAACCTTGTTATTTTTTTGCCTTCACATCTGGGCCCCACACAGGATATCCAATGGTTATCTTTCTGAGGTTAGTGGCCAAAATGCCCACTGTCATCCTTTGATTAGATGCAGCAGACTGCAGAGAGATTAAATACACTCCAATTTCCTGCATGAGTGTAGTTCCAACAGTGCTTAATAGGCACTCCGTTCACCATCCTAAATGTTAACACCTCCAGCCATATCTGAAGTGCACAATTTACAAGGCACATTGGCTTCTTAACAGAACCAAACCCAACTCAATCATCTTGGAGGAGATAATTCTGATTATAGTTTTTGTGAATGTGATTGCATCTGGTTATACATACTTGTTCCACTCTTCAGTAAACACATAATCCTACATTGGATGTTCACTGGGTTGTGACTTAGTGCTGTTCCTGACACAATCTTCTGTACTAATCATTGAACTCAGGTTGATTCGCTAGCTTGATAATAGGAGAGGGTGTGAAATGCCATGAAATAGCAGACTGCAATATAATCCAATTCTGAAGCTGACAGTAGGTCACAATGTATCTTGGATGTCCAGGTTTTGTCTACAGAACTAGCTGACCAAACCTGGACATCCATGACTCAATATGACTTATTGGCAGCTTCAGAATTGGATTCTATTGTGTAGTGGCACATGATATAATGCAACTTGTACCATATAGCCCACTGTATAATATGGGGCTATTTTATGTCGTAGTAACACGTTATTGAGCATGTGCTATTAAGCGCATATTGATATGTATATATGAGTTTAGTTCAGGTTCCGCAAGTAAAAACCCCTGTTTTTCTTAGCTCCAGTCTCTAGTGTTTTTACTAATGATATTGTTGTGTAAACGGCCACATACACAACAAATTGGCGACGAGGTTAATGAACCTACATCGTAGCGGAACGCCGTGTTTTAATTAGTAACAGCACTTGGAAGAAGAGAGAGACACCGCGAATCTGAAAAGGGAATGGATGCACAGACGCGGGTTGGAAACGTCCAGGCGAGACCACAGTTGGCGTTGACCCCAGGGGCTGAGGGTCTGCCTGCCTCAGAAGGAAGATAAAAAGGAGTGAGACACACGTCTAAACAGAAGGCGCTCGGGACGCTGGGAAAAAAAGGTCACATGAGTAAAGCAAAACGCACAGTAACTGCCAGGAGCTAGTCAAAAAGAAAACAAGGGAAAACGGGCTAAATTAACATAGCAAGGATAAATGAACACAAGGATGGCGTTAATTGGAACCATTACAGCATTTGACAGTGGCATTGAAGACTGGGCAACTTACATTGAAAGAATAGAGTTATATTGTGATGCTAATGATGTTAATGAGGACAAGAAAGCCCGTGTAATAGGTGCAAAAACATAAGGCCTGCTAAATAAAGTTAGTCTCGCGAGACCAAAGTCTCGCAAGTGGAAAGTCTTCACTCTCCAGGGCGCAGGCCTGGGCAAGGTTGTATGGAAGACCAGCAGTTGCCCATGCTGCAAGTCTCCCCTCTCCACCACACCAATGCTGTCCAAGGGAAGGACATTAGGACCCATACAGCTTGGCACCAGCGTCGTCACAGAGCAATGTGTGATTAAGTGCCTTGCTCAAGGACACAACACCTGTTGCCTCGGCTGGGGCTCGAACTCACGACCTTCAGTTCCCTAGTCCAATACCTTACCACGTGGCCATGTGCCCACACACAGGGAGGCCTGCTAAGGAGCTTGTTTACCCCTTAAAAGCCAGCTGACAAAGCATTCAAGCAAATAGTAGACACCCTCCAACAGCATTTAAACCCCAAACCACTGGTCATAACTGAAAGATTTAAATTTTACAATTGGAGTCAGAGCAAAAACGAAAACATTTCTAAATATTGTGCTGAATTATGCAAATTATAAGAACATTGTCAATTTGGAACAGGTCCGTCAGACACATTGAGGGATAGGTTAGTGTGTGGCATGCACTGTGAAAACACCTAGAAGAAAGTCCTTTGTGAAAAGACCTTCCATTCGAGGTGTTAAACATCTCAATATCATTAGAAACAGCCTCTGGAGGTGCTTCAGAGATACAATAAAAATCTCTGGAATATGCTACAAGTAAAATGTCACTGCGCAGAAATGAAGGAAAGAAATGTTACCGTTATGGGAACAGCTCGCATGACCCTGATGGTTGTTGGTTTAAAGATAAAGAATGCCGAAACTGTGGCAAACAGGGCCACACTGGCAGAGTATGCAAAGCTAAACAGCAGGAAAAGGGCAAAATACAGAGAAATAAGAAACCCCAGAAAGGAAAATACAACAATGTGCACAAAGTGAAAAAAAGCAATTCTGATGAAAATGACTCAGACAAAAGAGAATTTTCTTGTCTGCCGCTTCACAGCATGGAAGAGAAAGATGATTGAAGAGTAATATGGATCACTCCACAAGTGGCAGGCGCGGGACTGAAAATGGAACTGGACACAGGCACAGCCTTAACAGTGATCTCTGTATGTGTGTTGGCGCATGGCCAAGTGGTTAAGGCATCAGTCTAGTGATCTGAAGGTCACTAGTTTGCACGTCAGCTGAGGCAGCGTGTTGTGTCCTTGAGCAAGGCACTTAACCACACATTGCTCTGCGATGACACTGGTGCCAAGCTGTATGGATCCTAGTGCCCTTCCCTTGGACAACATCGGTGGTGCGGGGTGGGGAGACTTACAGCATGGGCAACTGCCGGTCTTCCATACAGCCTTGCCCAGTCCTCAGTCAACAGCCAAAGAAGAAGATGATCTTTGTACGCGACTGCAAATGACTGTTTTCGCACATACCTCTAAAATGAACTAAACCACTGCTAAAGACTTACACAGGGCAGAAAGTGCATCCCGAAGGCAAAATTAAAGTGACAGTGACCCACGGAGGTAAATCACAGCAACTGAACCTCTATGTACTGAAAAATGGAGGGCGTGAATGGCTCAGGAAAATTCAGTTAGATTGTCACATCATCAAGGCACTAAATGTGTCAGCAAAGGAGGACAGCAAGGCTACACCTAAGAGACTGTCGCAAGTACTTGCTGACTCTGAGGAGGTGTTCATGAAAGGAATAGGAACACTTCGGGGCATGAAAGCATAGACTGAGATTGAGGAAAATGCATGTCCAAAATTTCACGAAGCCAGGCCAGAGCCATATGCAATCCGTCCTACAGTAGAGGCAGAACTGAAAAATCTGGAGCAGACTGGGGTCCTGTCAAAGGTGGATTGGAGAGAATGGGCCCCGCCTATTGTTCCAGTGATGAAGAAAACCTCTAGCACAAAACCAGGAAAACCAAGCAGGGCGCGCATTTGTGGTGACTTTAAAGTGACTATTAACCCAGTTCTCCTCACAGAACAGTATCCTCTACCTCATATTGAGGACATTTTTGCTTCCCTATCAGGAGGGGAGCATTCCACAAAAATTAATTTAACCCAGGCTTATCTCCCTATGGAAATTGAGGAAGCATCCAAGAAATACCTGACAATAAATACACCCCAAGTGCTTTACCAGTGCAACAGGTTGGTGTTTGGGATAGCATCAGTGCCTGCAGTCTGGCAAAGGGCAATGGACCAGGTTCTGCTGGGGATTCCAGGGACTCAGTGTTACCTGGATGACATCATTGTCATCGGCAAAGTTGATGACGAACATCTTTCTAACCTTGAACAAGTGCTCATCAGGTTACGAGAATATGGGCTCAGAGCTAATCGACAGAAATGTGAGTTTTTCAAAAAGGAAATCTCATACTGTGGGCATGTGATCAACAAGGATGATTTACACATGTCTCAAGACAAGATAGAAGCAGTGCTTAAGGCACCACCACCTGAAAATGTGTCTCAGCTGAGAGCATATCTTGGACTAGTGAACTATTACCACAAGTTCTTGCATAACCTGTCCACAGTCCTACACCTACTAAGTGCATTATTACAGGCAGGGACACAATGGAGGTGGACTGAGAGCTGTGAGAAAATGGTTCAAGAAACTAAAAGACTCATAACTTTAGACGGGGTTCTTGCGCACTTTGACCCCTCCTTACCTATCCGACTAGCTTGTGATGCCTTGCCCCATGGGATAGGAGCTGTGTTATCGCACAAGTTTCCTGACGGCTCCGAAAGACCAATAGCCGTTGCCTCAATAAGGTTAACTTCAGCTGAACGCAACTACGCACAGATCGACAGAGAGGCCCTAAGCCTCGTGTGGGGAGTCAAGAAATTTAGTCACTACCTATATTGCTCTGTTGACTGACCATCAGCCACTTGTGTCAATCTTCAATCCAAGAAAAGGCGTTCCAGTGATGACAGCACAAAGATTACAGCGCTGGTCCCTTTTCTTAGGAGGTCACACGTATGACATTGAACACAAGGGGACCAAGCAACACGGCAACGGCGATGTTTTGTCACGGTTACCACTGCCCACTTCCGAGGTATCTACACAAATGGATCTAGCAGAGAACTTTCACACATCAATAGTTGAACAATTACCAGTAACAAACAGCCTCATTGAAAGGGAAACACGCAATGACCCTACGTTGTCAAAAGTGTATGACATCATGGCAAAAGGATGGCCAGCGCGGGGTAACACACTGTTTCCAGCCTTCTCATCGAGGAAGGAGCAGTTGTCAGTGTGTCAGGGAACACTAATGTGTGGCTCACGAGTTGTGATTCCTCCCAAGCTACGCACCAGAGTGCTGGAGGAACTGCACGAGGGGCATCTGGGTACCATGAAGACGAAAGGTCTTGCCCGTGCCTATGTGTGGTGGCCAGGAATCAATAAACAAATTGAGGGTGTGATCAAGAATCGCTCTGGATGTCAAAAGATCCAGAACACACCACCACAAGCCCTTCTCCATCTGTGGGAGTGGCCCTCATCACCATGGCAATGAGTGCACATCGCCTTTGCTGGACCATTCATGGACTCTATCATTTTAATTACCATTGATGCACATTCCAAATGGCCATCAAAATGAAGACAACCACATCAGAAAAGACCATTACAGTGCTGAGGACCATGTTCGCCACGAATGGCATACCAGAGCAAATCTGCACAGACAATGGATGACAATTTGACTCTGAAGAGTTCCAACATTTTGTGAAGAGCAATGGAATCAAACACTTTACATCGGCTCCTTACCATCCATCCACAAATGGCTTGGCAGAAAGTTTTGTACAGACATTCAAGAGAGCCCTCAAGGCAAGGGGCAGTGAAAATCGACCACTACAACACAAAGGTAGACAACTTCCTCCTTGCCTATCGTAATGCAGTACATGCAACCACTAACCAGACTCCAGCGATGATGTTTCTGAACAGGAACCTGAGGTCCCACATGGATCTTCTCAAACCAAATGTACTGTGTGATGTAGAGAACAGACCGTTCAAACACTTGAATGCTAAGTCAACATGGAGCTTCAGTGTGGGACAGTCAGTTCTTGCACAGGATTACCAGACTGAAAAGTGGCAGCTGGGTATAATTTCTGCCATAGACAGGCCACTGATGTGTAGAGTACAGGTGGGAGAGAATGGGTGGAGACGTCATGTGGATCAAATCCTGAATGTTCAGGTGGAAAACACAACAACATCTTGCCCTGACTCCCCAGACATAGAAGCAAACACTCCTGATGTGACCACATCAACCTTGTCCACAGATAGGTCTGTCATCAGTGCTGAGAATCGATCTGATGTACCTGTGGAGACTAATTCCCTAAATCAAACGATGCAGGGCAGACATTACCCAGAGGGGAAGAGAAGGCCCCCCGGAGACTTCAGTTATAATTATTATTATTATTACATTACTTTGCTGTAATTTCATATTATTGTTATTAATTAAACAGTTGGTGGGCGTTTGTATATTAAAAGTACACATACAGTATTTGTTTAGCGTAATGCCCCAGAAAAAAGACAGTTGATACATTTTTAAAATAAAAGGGGAAGAGTATACCCTATAACCTACTGTATAATATGGGACTATTTTATGTCATAGTAACACATTATTGAGCATGCGCTATTAGGCACGTATTGATATGTATATATGTGTTTAGTTCGGGTTCTGTAAGTAAAACCCCCTGTTATCTTAGCTCCAGTCTCTAGTGTTTTCATTGATGATATAGTTGTGCAAACAGCCACATACACAACACAGCTGATTGGAAATTCACCCCTGATCAATGGTATTAAACATGCTGAGTTGAAACAGTGTGCATCCTATTTCACTTCTGAAACTGATTACATTGAAATCAAGAGAATTATGTTTCTAAAGTGGAATTAAATATGCAATCACTACCGTGCAGCACATTTGGTGCTGCCCACTGGGGTTGAATTTCTATTTCTACCAATACTTTTGTAGGTATATGAAACTCTGATTGATAATTTGGTGAGGTCATCCTTATATAGTGAGAAAATGACCTATCTGGATTATATTCTTGGCATGACTTCTTTGTGCTCCTTGAGATGTCAATATGAAGTGACATCCATGAATTTCATTGGTGTTGGGCAGCAGAATATACAGAGCCAACCATGGGAAGATTTGTTTATCCTGGCAGGAGGAAGTTTGTTTATCCAGCTGAAGAAGCAATGGCATAGGTCAAGTCAATAATTTGACACAATTGTATTAAAATAAGAGGGAAAAGATTGTTATTTCAGATTTCTCTGGCATTAGCTGTAGTAACAGAGTGTGCTCTAAAAATTCCAGTCTTTTTTAAAGTAGCTCCTGTCAGTTTTACTCATGAGCATATTCCCAGCAGAGTTCAAGTCTTCTGAAGTTTCTTTGCCTCCTTTATGAAATTTAAAACTTCTGCCCCCTCCTTTTCCAGCACTATCTTGAGAAGTCATGTGCCATGCTGGATGCTGAGATTCACACTTCTGTAGGCAATAGAAAGATTCAAGATCCTGTCCCAGTGACTTTTTTGCCCCAAATTCACTTGAACTTACTTCAGTTTAGCACACCATATTCGCTAGCCATGGTGTAATCTTACTGCAATGAGATTATTTCGCACTGATCAGTCCATGCATTAGTATACTGATGGCATAAGCAGAAAGCAAAATGCAGAGAAAATGCACTGCAAAGTCAAAAAGCAAATGCAAGGGCCATGACAAGTTCGATTAGGAAATCAAGATTGATCCTCTTGTTCAGGACGTCTCAACTGCTATCCTTCCAGTTCAGGGGTTTCCAACTATTGTTATGCCATGGAGCCTTACCATTAACTGAGAGGTCCTGAGAGGTGTACTTAGGAGTCAGAAACAGTAAACTGGAAGCAGTTCTTAAACTTTCGTAAACTTCTGCCAAAGAGGAGAAGGAAGAAGAGTCGGACTGGGAAGGGGTCTTCATTATGGTTGCTGCTTTCTAGAGGCATTAGGAAGTTTAGAATGAGACAGTAGAAGGGAGGACACTGGCCTGCGTGGAGGCTAGACTGTTATTATAACTCTCTGCAATGACTTGGAGTTTGGCACAGAGTAGTTGTCATAACAAATCTTATACCTTTTATTGAAGAGTATCACCATCAGCTTCATTAAACTATATTCCATCTGCTACTTCTTTACCCATTCTTCTAATCTCTCTAATTCATTCTGCAAACTCCCTATTTGCTTAACAATGCCTACAATCCACTTTGTATCATTTTCAAACATGGCCACAAAGTAATCAATTCCATCTTCTAAGTCATTAACATATGTGAAAAAATCGGCCCAACACCAACTCCTGCAGAACACCACTAGTCAACTTTAGTCAAAATGAAGTCAACTTTAGCCCCCTTTATTCCAACTCTTTGCCTTCTGCCTGTGAGACAATCTATTATCCATTGTATTATCTTTCCGGTAATATCATGGGCTCTTATCTTGTTTAGCAGCCCCGTGGGTGGCACCTTATCAAAGGCCTCTGGAAATCCAAGTAAAGGAAATACGGTTAAGGATTGGGTCAGGGACAGGGCTTGGGTTACTGTTATAAATTGAGGTATGAGTCAGGATTTAGTATTAGGGACGAGTTAGTCCCACAGGTCAGCTATAGGTCAGGTACAGTAGTTAGAGTTAGGGCTTAGTGTTAGTTTAACAAGTTACAACTCTGATCAGAAAACAAGATCAGGGCTGAGGGAAAAGGGTGATAGTTAAAGATTAACACCTGGGTGAAGAGCAGGGTTTAGTGTTTGAAGATTTGTATATTACTATTTGAGATTTGGGTCAGACTGAGCAGGTGCTAGATTTATCCTTTTGGTTATGCTCTGTTGTATCAGATTATCTGATCTCTCATCTCATTCTTATAACTTCACTCTGTTACAAATGTGTTCAAATGTAACATTAGTGACCAATCAAGAAAATGCTTAGCATTTTACAAATGTCATTTGAAGAATCTGGAGTTTGAGAAAGATGCCTCAGAATTGTTCGTCCCTGTCTCTCTCTCTGTCACTTTCTCTCTCCGTCTGTCTTTCCCCCCTCTATATCTCTCAATCTGTCTCCCTACATCTCCCTCCTTCTGAGTTGGTTCTCTCATTTGGTTGTTGGCCACAAGTTTGTTTTGGGGAAACTGGCCATTGGGTTGATGAGGTCACACTGCCATTGTGAATGAAGCCATTGTGACATTGCTTTCTGTTGTCAAGGTAGCAGTTGTTGTCGGCGACAAGTTTGTTTTGAGGAAACTGGCCCCCTCCCCCCTTGGGTTGATGAGGTCACACTGCCATTGTGAATGAAGCCATTGTGACATTGCTTGCTGGTGTCAAGATATCAGTTGTTGTCCGTTTGTGTACACAGACTTCGTGATTACCTGCTCTAATAGGAAGCCAGTCTAAACATCTGCCTGAGCATTTTGTTTAGTCCTCAATCTGCTCAGAGTCTCTGCTTCTCCCCATTCATTATCAAAATGAATGTATCACCAGCGCTGATATACTTACTGCAGCGTCAGAACTTTATTCATCCTAGGTATCACGTGTCATTTAAACTGGTGGACTACAACTTACAAAAGCCCAGAGATCATGAGAGTCAGTACCAGCACAAGTTTCAGGAAGTACCCAGATATGTGGAGGTCAGAGTCAGGAAGATGGAACTTCCCAGCCATCAGACGGAAAATAATGTCTCATTGCGTATTCTGCAGATAGTGGAGAACATGGAGGACAGCAACTCACCATTGGCCAAGTCGCAGTCCGCGTCACCTAGTGGAGAGCCAGTGCCAGTCTTGGAAGAGGAGTGGGATGTTATAGATCTTGAGACCCACTCAGATGCAAAGGTCCCTGCCACTGCTCCCTGCTGGGCTGAGAAAGTTTATCAAAGAGTAGCTACCACCTTCCGCAAGAGACTGTTTTCCATTAACTCGCTTTCCCAACAAGTTCTGCGATCAAGAATCCAGCCAGTGTCCAAAATGGTAGCTCCAGCCATCATGGCTTTCATTCAACGTTCCTTAGTGCTTTTTAAAACGTGGAAGGCAGGCGTCTGAAATCTGCAGCAGCAGCGGCTGACAAAGGACTTCACGCTTGCTGAATCTTCATGCTTGGTAGAGATGCCTTACTGTAAATAATTCTATTGTAAATAGTTGCATATTAATGTATCATTATACTAAATAATTTCAATATAAGACAAACAAAATAATAACCTTTTGCCAAAGTGATGAACTGATGAACAGTTGTTAGTGCTGTTTTTTTCCATTGTCATGTTTACTGAGATACAATAAAAAACTTTTGATTTGTTTGCCATCCAGACTGATCATTACTTGCATAAATACATTCAGGCAGTTAAGCAGAAAACAAAATGGAAGGGAACTGCAAAGTCAATAAACAACATAAAAGAGCCATAAAGAGATAGATTGGAAGATCAAGATTTATCCTGAAGTGCAGGGGTTCCCACTCTTTGTCATGCCACAGAGCCTTCCCATTAACAGAGGTCCTGAGAGGGGTATTCAAGTGTGGGATAACAGTGAATTAAAAGCAATTCTTCAGTTTGGTGGGATGTGCTCATAAGATTTCATAAACTTCCGTCTGATGCGAGAAGGGAGAAGAGAGAATAACTGGACAGGGAAGGGTCCTTGATTATGCTGGCTGCTTTCCTGAGGCATTAGGATGTTTAGACTGAGACAGCGGAAGTGAGGATGCTAAAGTGTTTGAAGGCTGGACTGTATTCCTAACTCTGCAGTGCCTTGGGCTTCAGCACAGAGTCATTGCCATGCCAACCATGATACATCTGTACAGGATGTTTTCTATGGTGCATCTGTGGAAGTTGTTGAGATACAGCAAATTTCCTTAGCTTTTGGAGAAAGTAGAGACGCTGGTGTATTTTCTTGGCCACAGCATCAATATGGCTGGACCACCAGAAAGTGTTTGCCATCTTTACATCTAGGAACTTGAATCTCTGAACTAGATCTAACCTCTTTCCAAAGTTATGTGGGGCTTAGATAGGGCGCACAGTGCAAATTCTATTATAATGATTGCAAGCTCCTCCCACAGAGATTCACTGGGCTAATTCCATGAATGAAATGATAAGAAGAGTTGGATCTATATCAGAGTAACAGACACAATATTCTGGAGGAATTCAACAGATCAGGCAGCATCTATGGAGAGGCAGAAACAGTCGACATTTTGGGTTGAGGCCCACTAAGAGAACTCATATAATAAACAGGTCACAGTTAAGTAGGGGCTGTGATGTGATGTGCTGCTCAGATTGATGTTGGCACCCAGATTTGGATGAAGGGCATTGAATATGAAATATCTACTATAATCTAGCTGGTGATACCTGTGGCTAGGTAGAAGAGTGGGTAGTGAGGAGGAAGGAGCAGAGCCTCGCAGGCAAGTAGAGGGGTAGAGTGAAAAGTTATAAACATGGAACAAGAGAGGCTGAGAGGTGTGGGATTCAGAGAGACCTGGCCATCCTTGTACATAGATCACAGGAAGTCGATAGATAGTTTCAGCAAGCAACTGGGAAAGTAAAATGTCAGAGTGCCAGAATAGAGATTTCTTGCTCCAACTGGAGTTCTGCTTGCACTTGGTTACAAAGTTCTAGGAAGGATGTGATGGCACTGGAAAAGGTGAAGAGGAAATTTGCCAGGATCTTGCCAGGGATGGAGAAACCTGGTTAGGAGGAGATGCTGGAGAAGTTAATCCTCTCCCTGGAGTGAGGGAGATTACAAGGGGATGCAACTGAGAAGGCAGGAGAATAGCGCTGAGAGGGAAAATAAATCAGTCATGCTCAAATAGTGAAGACTTGATTGGCCAAATAGCCTTATTTTGTTCCTGTGTCTAATATTGAAATTTACAATTTGGGTATGAATAGGGTAGACTGCAGGAAACTTTTCCCCATATCAAAGGTAGCTAAAATTAGAGGATATTGGCAGGCACGTGGAGCTTTCATCCCTGCTTTCCAACTGTGCACAGAGTTCTGGCCTGAGATAGCAGTTCATGATGAACAGGCAGCCTGTATGTCTTGATAAAATCTATTCATATAGACAACTGGGCAGCTGAATGGCACAGAGTGAGGATGCCCTGAGCATAAAATAGGCATCCGTTAGTCTCGTGAGATCATGGATTTGTGCCTTGGAAGGTTTCCAGGATGCAGGCCTCGGCAAGGCTGTATGGAAGACCGGTAGTTGCTCATGCTGTAAGTCTCCCCTCTCCACACCACCGATGTTGTCCAAAGGAAGGGTACTAGGGCCGATACAGCTTGGCACCGCTGTCATCGCAGAGCAATGTGTGGTTCAATGCCTTCTCAAGGACACAACACGCTGCCTCAGTTGAGGCTCAAACTGGCGACCTTCAAATCACTAGACCGACATTTTAACCACTTGGCCACGTGCCAACACTCCTGAGCATAATGCTCATCAGATCACATCCTGTCGTCAAACACCCCTCACCCTTCATTCATCACCCAGTACACAGTCTGCAGGAAGAGCCCATGCAGGTGGGAAGCCTGCACCTATCTCGGGAAGAACAAGATCAGCACATAAGAATAAGTTGCTGCTTCTACTGTGGCTCTGCAGGAGACTTCTGATATTAAGTCCCAAGTGCCCAGGAGACACGTCAGTAAGAAGGAGAGTTCTGATTGGTTGATTCTCTCTCTAAGCATTTTCCCCTAATCCTAATGCCTTCAACTTCCCTGTTGTGAGAGTCCTACACACATGAGCTCCTAGCATTTATTGACTCCTGGGCAGCCGGGAGCCCCATAGATATCTCTTAGGCTTAAAGGCGGGGAGCTTTCACTCTACAATTGAGAGAGAATATTGATATCAGGATGGTTGGCCTCCGCATTTGAACATCTCCAAAGAGCAGCCATATTCTCTGCATAATGCTCACAACCTGACTTGTATTTGAGAAGGGGATGAGTGGAAGACAACATTCAACACATCTCCACTGAACACTATGAGTACCTCATGATGCCATTTGGTCTGGCCAATGTCCCTGCTGGCTCTGGTCTTTGATGTGCATTGGGGCATGTTGAATCAGTTTGTTTTTGTCTGTTTGGATGACATTGTTGTCTATTCCCACTCGTGCCAGGAACATCCAGTATGTCTGGAGGGTTCTCAGAAGGCTCCTCAAGAACAACCTTTATACAAGTGTGAGTTTCACAAAGAGCAGCTGTCACTTTGGAATTACATCCTCACCCCTTCCAGTGTTCAAATGGACCCATGTAACATTCAGGCATTTACAGAGTGATCCAAGCCACCTACATTCAAGCAGGTGAGGTGCTTCCTGGGGTTTGCAAGCTTTTATCACTGCTTCATCAGAAATTTCAGTTCTATTGCGGCTTCCATAAATACACTCACCAAGAAGACCTCTTCAGTATTCCGATGGACAAGTGAAGCAGGCGCTTCACCTCTGCCCAGTGCTGCGACACCCAGGCCCTTCCCATTCATTCATCGTTGAGGTTGATGCATTTGATACATTAACAGGATCTGTGCTCTCCCAACTCTCTTCAGTGCATAATTGGCTGCACCCTTGAGCTTTTCTTTCC
The DNA here is from genome assembly GCF_963921235.1 of Mobula hypostoma. NCBI lineage: Eukaryota > Metazoa > Chordata > Chondrichthyes > Myliobatiformes > Myliobatidae > Mobula > Mobula hypostoma. The sequence continues at coordinate 113,282,490 of NC_086103.1, read as the reverse complement.
CACTACTTGATTCTTGCAGAGTATAACTATGATGTCGGGAGCCGAGAACTTTTGACTGTTCAGCACTGGAGGCATGACAATACTGGCTGGAAAGTGCAGCGTATCCCTTTCTGGTATGGACAGATCATACAAACATCTCCTACATTTGTGATGACAAGAGGCTCAACTCCCGTTAAGCCCATTGGGCTCTCACTTCACACAGTTTAATTTCACCCTCACTTACTGTCCTGCCAGCAAGAATAACAAGGCTGATGCTCTATCCCACCAGTCTGACATCTCTGAGGACAATGCCAATCCACAGCCCATTCTTCCCTGCACTTTCATAATTGCTGTGGTGATTTGAGGAACAGAAACAGAGGTGACGGTTGCCCAACTATCAGATTCAGGCTGAGGTGGAGGACCTCCTAACTGGATGGGTGTCCCTGCCACAGTACACCCCAGAGAGTTAGAGTGGGATCATTCTTCCCATCTCGTTGGCCACTTGGGGATTCAATGGACCCTAGAATTTATAAAGAAGTTATTTTGGTGGATGTCTATATTCCAAGGTATCCACGTCTTCATCTCTGCCTATCCCACTTATGCCCAGAACAAGACATCATGTCAGCGCTCTGGTCTGTCCGTGACCTGTGCCTCAGCACTCCTTGTCCTGCTTCTCGGTGGATTTCTTCACGTGTCTACGATTCTGGTAGTTGTAGACTGGTTTTCTAAAGCAGCTCACTTCATTGCGCTCCCCAAGCTCCCATCACCTCATCAGACTGCCACCCTCATGGTCCAGCACGTGTTCAGGCTGCACGGTTTCCCTCAGGACATACTGTTTGATCAACGGCCACAGTTCACATCCCATTTTTGGAAGGCTTTCTATCCTCTTGTGGGAGCCATAGCCAGCGTCTCATTAGCTTTCCTCCCCCCATCTAACGGCCAGACTAAGAGAGTGAATCAGGAGCTGGAGACAACCCTACGCTACCTTGTATCTTGCAACCCCACAACCTGGAACTCCCAAATGGTTTGAGCAGAGATTGCCCACAAAAGCCTCTAGCCTCCCTCCACCAGCATGTTCCCCTTTGAATGCCAAAAGGGATTCCAGCCACCACTTCCCCCTGACCAAAAGAATAATGTGGGAGTCCCTGCTGCTGAACAGTTGGTCCAACGCTACAAGTGCATGCAAACACGAACAAAAGAAAACCTGCAGAAATCCAAACAATACACACAAAATGCAGGAGGAAGTCAGTAAGCCAGGCAGCATCTATGGAAAAAAGTACGGTATGCGTTTCAGACCGTGATGTTTTGTGCAGTTCCACCAAAGGTTCTTGGCCCGAAACGTCGACTGCACTTTTTTTCCATAGATGCTGCCTGGCCTGCTGATCTCCTCCTACATTCTATGTGTGTTGCTTGAAGTGAAAGCAGAGACAGGCACACAGAAACAATATTCTTGGCAGGATGATCAGCTCTGTCACCAGGTAAAGTCTCTCAAGCTTGGGGAACAAGAAACGTTGGCTGGCGTCTAAAGTTCTTCAATTGAGACTAGAGAGCCACAAGTTTGTCCCATGTTAGGTGGGACCATTCATAGTGGAGAAGGCTATTTGTGATAATAAATCTGATTCTGATTGCAAGCTTTTTCTAGTTCAGCTGTAAGATTGGTGACTGAAGCACATTAGCTTTGCTTGTGACAATTCTGGACACTGCCACAGTGTCTGGGCAGGCGGGGAGCTGAAAGAAGGCAGCAATCATGCATTGGAAAAAGCATACTTTCCAGCCGATTAGCGTTTCTTGGTAATTGTATTTAACTTTCTTCCTTTTGTTTCAATCTTGTCAAGTCTTGACCGAAGCACAATGCCAACAACACTCCCTGCTTACTTTGCTCTATGCTTCAGGAAAGATTCAGAGTTTAGATAGACAATGTTAAAAGAGTGGTATTAGTCTAGTTCTAGGTTACTACTTTTGAGCCACAGTGATGGTGTTAGATTTTAGTTAGTTTTAGAGTTTTCAATTAGTGGTCTTGTTGGCCTAGTGCTTATATTTTCCTTTGTTCTGAACAGTTTTGATTACAATTCTGTGAACTGTTCTTTCTGGGTCTGCGTCTCTCCCTCTGCACTTTGATCATCACTAAAATCCTTTTATTGTTTCTCTGTCCAAAACATATTTTGGAAATCTCCAACCTGATGGCCTGATGGCGTCAACATAAGTTTCTCTAACTTCCAGTAACCTCTCCCCTCTGTAACCCGCTTGTTTTATCTTACCCTGCTAGCTCTATTAGCCCTTCTGTTTCCCCTCTTCCAGCTTCATGACCTGTCAGTCCTGCATAGGCAAACAGCAAACAGTAGTCATCTGTCACTCATTTCCAACTCGTCACCTGCAGCCTATTTAAACCCATCTCTTATCCACAGTCCTTTATTCACCCTTTGAACCAGCCAAATTAAATGAGCTGCTCCTAGCTTTCAGTAATAGTGTTGCCTTGTTGTGTTATGCTTATCTTTTCTCTCTTGTTTTGTGGCCCCTCATGGCTTGTTATTGCAGTCATATGCAGTTTATTAGTATTGTTTACTGCTAAAATGTCTATATTGCTCTGTTCTGGGTCAAGCCTCCTCCCTCTGGTTCTCACCTCCTTCTCTTTGTTCCATGATCCACTAACTGTTCCTATCAGATTCCATCTTTTTCAGTCCTTTGCCTGTTTCATCTATTACCTCCTTCCAGGCTAATGAAGGGTCATGGACCAAAATGTCAAATTTTCATTTCAATGGTTTCAAAGGTACATTTAATGTCAGAGAAAGTATACATTAGAAATGTCTTTTTTTTGCAACCGTCCACGAAAACAAAGGAGTGCCCCCAAAAAATGAATGACAGTTAAACGTTAGAACCCCAAAGTAGCCCCCCGCAGCTCTCTTCCATCCCGCACGTAAGCAGCAGCAAGCAACAAGCCCGCAGCCTCCCACCGGCAAAGAACAGCATCAGCACCCACCACCGAGCACAGCATCAGCACCCACCACCGAGCACTCAGGCATGAACTAGGCAAGAGAAAAGACACAGACTTGCAGTTACTCCAAAGTCTGCATTGTTCACCCGGCATTGGACATACCAAAGGCTCTCTCTCTCCCTAATAAGGGAGAAAGAGGTGTTCTGTTTCACAGCGAGAGGGGAGACGTAACAAACAACTCACTGGTTTATGATGTTGAAAGTCCAATGCATCGTTTTTTTCCAAGCTCTGTGCCCAAAGATCTCGGGTATCTGGGCACACAGCCGTAGATCTTCCAACTCTCCGGATGACACAGCAATCTCCCGCTGTGACATCGACCTTCGATCCGTCCGTCTCCAGAGCCATGAGATCTCGGCCCTCCGAAGACAATCTGAGTTCTTAGGCCAAGCCCTTGGTGTGCCAAACAACAGCCAGTTGTGAAACCCCAAGAGTGAATCATGTCAATTTAAATGATAAAACAAACTAAAGTGTGTCAGTACAAAAGAAGATTTAGATTATGAAGTGAGAAGTTTCAGATAAAACTATACTTGGCTGCAGTATTGAAGGCAGCACAGGCTGGAACTGTGCATATTGATGAGCAAGCTGACCTCTAGGTTTTGTGTTCCCACCAGTGAGCTCTTTGGAGCTACTTTCTACAGACATCTTCTAAATCTATTATCACTGCATAGACACAAACCATGGGTGCAACAAAAAATAATGAAAGAAGACACAGTCCCCTTCAAAAAATTGCAAGGATTTTAATTATCTACAAACCATGATAATTGTACAGGGAAAAAAAAGCACTTTTCAGTGTACATAACTATGATCCACCATTATCCCCCTCTGTAACCTTTTTGCCCAACCCAACAAGCTCAGAATAACTCTATCATCTTTTATCCCATTTTTCATCTATTTGATTATATTCAAACATCTTCAGAATTGGCTTCTCTTTCTATCCTCTTCACTTTACACTAGAGTTTTTTACTTCTCTCTTTTTCTGCCTAATCTATGTGGTTACATCTGCTGACAGTTTTTGGAGAAAACTAAAGCCGTAGAAATCCAATCTTATTGAAAGCTTGCTTTTGGAGTGTTATAATACTGAATTTTAAATAAAATTAATGTCAAATTACAATTGATAGCTTATGATGCACCTCACGTATTATAAGAATTTTCAATGCCCATTGCTTGCTGATGATAAAAGTATGAAGAACCTTTCGTCAATCAGCATATATTTGAAACCTCTACTCAAGCAAGCCGCTGTATAAAACATAAAGTTTACCTCTCAGAAGCAACTGATAATATCTGCAGATGTAATTTTGTACTCAGAATAGTAGAGCAGCACAAAACAGGAAGAGGTGATTCAGCTGATTGACTCTGATTTACACCCTTCAAATGACAAGTCATGTTAGGCATGGTCTTCAGCTCTTTGCCATATTGCTGCAAATATCTTTTCCATTGATTATTTATCTAATGCTCTTTTTGAAGCAGATACTGAATCTGTATCTGCCATTGGAAAAGGCAGCATATTCCAAATTTTAATAATTGCTTTACAAAGTTTCCCCCATGCTGTCTCACTTCCCAATCAGCTGAATCTTTGCCCTCTTGTTATCAACATTGGAAACAGTTCCTCTTTCTTATCTCAACCTACTTATTGCTTCAAACAAGTCCTAAATGTTGCATTTATTTGCTTCAAGGAATATCATCAATCACCTCATGTTGTACACACCAGTCAAACCCTCCATACGCTCTCTAAAAGCTGCCTGTTGTTTCTAAAGTGGTGTCTAAAATTGGATGCAAAATTCAATCTGTGTTCAAACTAATATTTGTGCTTGATTAACTTCCTGGCTGTTTTATTCTGCCTCTATTTATTAAGAATTCTATAGCGATTATTATGTGCTTTGTTAACTGGAATCATTCTCTGCTTAAACAGCTTCAGATCTCACTTTTCTAGCAATGTTTTAAAAATGATCCATGAGGGATTATATTGCCCCACTCATTTAACCTAGCAAGATGTTCACCAATTCCACCAATCTTAATTTTTTTAAGTCATTTATCAATACTGTTCCTGACTACTGCATTTCTGAAATTGCAAAATGTTGAAATTATTCCCTCAATTCTGTTTCCAGGTCACTAGTGCATGTAAATGGAGTTAGATTAGAATAGATTTAGATTATGAGGACATGCAGTCCTCTTTTATTGTCATTTAGTAATGCATGCATTAAGAAATGATACAATGTTCCTCCAGTGTGATATCACAGAAACACAAGACAGACCAAGACTGAAAAACTGACAAAAAACACATAATTATAACATATAGTTACAACAGTGCAAGCAATACCATAACTTGATGAAGGACAGGCCATGGGCACAGTAAAAAAAGTTCAAAGTCTCTCGAAAGTCCCATCATCTCACGCAGACGGGAGAAGGAAGAAAACTCTTCCTGCCATGAACCTCCAGCGCCGCAAACTTGCCGATGCAGCATCCTGGAAGCACCCGACCACAGTCCGACTCTGAGTCATCCGAAAACTTCGAGCCTCTGACCTGCCCTCCGACATGGAGCACCGAGCACCATCTCTGTCGAGTGCTTTGACCCCAGCCCCGGCCGCCAGCAACAGGCAAAGCCGAGGATTTGGGGCCTTCCCTCCAGAGATTCTCGAGCACACAGTAGCAGCAGCAGCGAACTGGGCATATCAGGAGTTTCTCCAGATGTTCCTCCGTGCTTCTCACGGCTGTCTCCATCAAATCAGAATTGTGCACGGCCCCTATTTAACAAATAAGATATCATTTCACCGGAGAGGCTGCGGGCGCTGCGTCATGCTTCTATCTTCTCTACCCGTTAGTACTGAATACTGAATAAACCCTAGTATATGCACCCTCATACTCTTAAAAAACAACCATTAATCACAGGTTTGCTTCCTTACCTTTAGACTATTGTCTCTTTTGCTTCATGAGCTCCAGATCTGCCTACAATCTCAATATATGGTACATTATGCAGGTAGATTGAGAAAATCGGGAGAGTGCTAAATCCCAAGAAAGGGAACTTGTAGAATGCCTACAAGATGGCTTTTTAGTGCAGCTTGTGCTTGAGCCCATTGGGGGTCAACTATTCTGGATTGGGTGTTGTGTAATGAACTGGATTCAATTTGGGAGCTTAACGTAATGGAACTCTTAGGAGACAGTGATCATATTATGATAGAATTCACCCTACAATTTGAGAGGGAGAAGATAAAGTCAGATGTATCAGTATTTAGAGTGGGGTAAATGAAATTCCAGAGGCATAAGAGAGGAGCTGGCCAAAGTTGATTGGAAGGGGACACTAGCAGAGATGATGGCAGAGCAACAATGTTTGGAGTGTCTAGGGTAAGTCGGAAGAGGTAGATGAATCCAAAGAAGAAGAAGTATTTTTAAAATTAGGGTGCCACTTAAGTGACTGACAAGGGAAGCTACATCAAACATAAAAGCAAAAGAGATGGGATATAATAGACTAAAAATTAGTGGAAAGTTAGAGGATTGGGAAACTTCTAAACACCAACAGAAGGTAACTAAAAAGCCATAAGGGGGGAAAAGATGAATTATGAAGGTAAGCTAGACAATAATATCATAGAGGACAGCAAACTTTTTTCAGATATGTAAAGAGTAAAAGAGAGGCGGGAGTAGATATTGGACTGCTGGAAAATGATGTGGATATATTAGTATTGATCTTTCAAGAATCAATAGAATCTGGCATGGTTCTAGAGGACTGGAAAATTACAAATGTCACTCTACTCTTCAAGAAGGAAGGTAGGCAGAAGAAAGAAAATTATAGACCAATTAGCCTGACTTCAGTGGTTTGGAAGATGTTGGAGTCAATTATTAAGGATGTGTTTTTGGAGTACTAGGAAGCACATGATAAAATAGGTCAAAGTCAGCATGGATTATTTAAGGGAAAATCTTGCCTGATAAATCTGTTGGAATTATTTGAGGAAATAACGAGCAGGATAGACGAATGAGTATTGGTGGATTTTGCTTACTTGGATATTTAAAAGGCCTGTGACAAAATGCCACACTTAAGGCTGTTTGACAAGATAAGACCTGAAGGTATTACAGGAAATATACTAGAATGGAGACAGCATTGGCTGATTTGCAGGAGGCAAAGAGTGGGAATAAACAAAGCCTTTTCTGGTTGACCGCTGGTGACTAGTGGTGTTCCACAGGGGTCTGTGCTGGACCACTTCTTGTTACGTTGTATGTCAAAGATTTGGATGGTGGAATTACATCATGTGGCCAAGTTTGTAGATGATACAATGATAGATGAAGGGGCAGTTAGTTTTGAGGAAGCAGGGAGTCTGCAGAAAGACTTAGCTAGATTCAGAGAATTTGCAAAGAAGAGATAGATGGAATACAATATTGGGAAGTGTATAGTCATGCACTTTGATAGAACGAATAAAAGCATAGACTATTTTCTAAATGGGAAGAAAATTCAAAAATCTGAGGTGCGAAGGGATTTGGGAGTTCTGATGCAGGATTCCCTAAAGGTTAATTTGGAGGTTGAGTTGGTGGTGAGGAAGGAAAATGCAATGTTAGCATTTATTTTGAGAGAACTAGAATATAAAAGCAAGGATGCCGGTGAGGCCTCATTTGGAGTACCGTGAGCAGTTTGGGGCCTCTTATTTAATAAAGGATGTGTTGACATTGGAGGGTTCAAAGGAGGTTCACAAGAGAATGGAAGGCTTATCATATGAGGAGCGATTAACGGCTTTGGGCCTAAACTCATTGCAGTTTAGAAGAATGAGGCAGTGTGGGGGGGAGTTCTCACTGAAACCTCTCAAATGTTGAAAGGCCTAGAGTGGATGTGAGGAGGATGTTTCCTATAGTGGGGGAGTCTAGGACCAAAGGGGACAGCCTCAGAATAGTTACAACAGAACTGTGGAGGAATTTCGTTAGCCAGAGGGTGGTGAATCTGTGGAATTCGTTGCCACATTTGGCTCTGGAGGCCAGAACATTGGGTGTGTTTAAGATGGCTGTTGATAGGTTCTTGATAGGTCAGGGCATGAAATGTTACGGGGATAATACAGGGGAGTGGGGTTGAGAGGGAAATGGATTAGCCATGATGAAATGGCAAAGCAGACCTGATGGGTCAAATGGCCTAATTTTACTCCAATGTCTTGTGGTCTTATTATCAAATACCTTTTTTATAGTCTCGGTTCACAACGTCATCAGCATTGCCTTCATCTATGCTCTTCATTAGTACATAAAAACATAATTTGCATTCTACAAATCCATGTTGGCTTTAAGTTTATGTATCAAGCTTGTCAAACAGCTGTTATTTTCATCCAATTATTTTTTCTAAGAGATAAACACAAAAGACACTATGGATACTGGAAATTCAGAGACATGCACACAAAATGCTGAAGGAACTCAGCAAGTCAGACAGTATCTATAGAAAGGAGTAAACAGAGGATGTTTTGTGCCAAGATCTGTCTTTCCTGCTGAGTTCCTCCAACATTTTATGCGTGTTGTATAGTTTCTAAGAGCTTTCCTACTGTTAATGTAAAACTAACTAGCCTGTAATTGTTAGGTTTATGCTTCGCTGTCTCTCTAAACAAGAATACAACCTATGCAATCCTCCTGTTCTTGAGCAAGGAATTCTGTCACTTCTGCCATTATCTCATTCAGGAAACTAAAATGCATTCCATCTGGAATACCAGAATACCTTCAGAATTTTCTTCATTAGCCAACACTTTTGCAAAACACATTTAGTATATTAAATTGCAGTCAAATGAACTGAAATTTGGAAATGGAGAACAAATTATTTAAGGTTACCAACTAAGCAAAAATATTTTTGCAGTTCACATCTCTCTCTCTTTCCCTCTCTCTCTCTTCCCCTCTCTCTCTCTCCCCCTCTCTCTGTCCCTCTCTGTCTTCTTTATCTGTCTTTCTGTCTCTGTCTATCTGTCTCTCTCTTTCTCTCTCTCTCTCTTATCCACTTTTCCAGCATTCTAGACAATTATCAGTCACTCCCTTCCTCATCATTAGAAGGGCCTTCTGTCCCAGCTCTTATTTCACCTTCAACCACATGTATCTTTTCCTTTAATGGCTTCATACAACACACTAACAGCTGTCTCTTCTCAGCTGGTTACAATTGTAGAACCACTAAACAGTCATACAATTTCCTGACTTCATGTTGCAGCATTTGGCTTTCCATTCATCACCAATCCATCCTGTTTCTCAGTTGTCTCTCCTCCAGAACTCAGTCTGTATATCGAGGGCAGAGATGCTTCTGACCCCTCATTTTCTTTTTCAGCAGCCACTCTTTTTACAAAACAAATCTGAAAAGAGAAGGAGCTCTTCTTAATATTCCAACTGGTTATTGCAACTATACTCATCATTATCAAAAAGTTATCCCTAGAGTTTAGTTCCTTCAGTTGACACCTAATTATAGGAGAAGGTGACCAACATACTATGTGTGACTGTTTATCAAATAATTTCATGCATGATCTTAAAACAGCTAACTTTCCTCTTCCCCCTCATTCCTTCTCAACTCCAGGAACATACAAGTGAACAAATCCGCAGACAAGGTTGCCAATATTTATTTCCTCCATCTCAATCATTAATACAAAGAATGTTGGCAGACTCTGCTTGAATGAGCCAGAACCAATAGTCCTGTCAGGTCAGCTTCTCTTTGAACTCTGGAAGGAAAAAAAAGTGGGGGGTGGGGAATCTGAATCTTTGAAGGCATTGGAATTCCAATCATACAGAACCATGCTGAAAGATGGAGTCTGATTCCAGGTTGTATACTGTTACTTCCTATGTCATTGTCATTCTGGAGTCTACCATGGAGTGAGTGACCTCGCACAAGCACACAGAAAACTGTTTCTTCTGGTGAAAGTTATTATTGCAAGTCTTTGCAGTTTAGTCAAAAATTGCACTGTCATTCAACTCTTAAACTTAGTGAATTACATTAGTCAGATCTTTCTAGGTTCTATATGCTCTGGACTTGAGAAAAACTAACCAATGGTGCATGCCTATGGTTTTTACACTGTGAACTATTGAGAAAATGATGTTGGCTATGACAGAAATATTGGTGACTGCTTAATGCCACTTTATACATACGTATTCAGAGATATATAAAATATGTTGCCTGCAGTGAACCAGCGACGAAAAGTTAAAGAGTTGTACTGACTTTACTGAGAGTCAGACTACCCGACCCACAATTCAGACAACCCTCTGTTGGAAAAGCAGGGGTTGTGACATCCTGTATGGAGAAACACAATCATCTGTTGACTGCTCCTCACGTTCACTTAAAAATTAACTCTTGCCTTTCATAGCTGGTAGAACTCATCCCACTCAACACCAGCACCCACTTCCTTGTGATACGTTCAGCTGCTATAGATGTTTTCTGCTGAGAATGCTGTTCCTGTAACAGTTTTCATCAAGATCAAAGTTACAGTAACAGCATAGAATGAGCAGTAGAGATTAGTGAGAATAAAAGCAAGTCTGAATTTTTTAAAAATCTGGAAGCTGGAAAGTAGAATTCAAATAATTCCAGTGCTCTAATTACCAGAAGATGAATATTTCTTTGAAGAGTGCTTTTCATGGAGCTTAAAGAACAATCCTAATGTGCAGAAACGATTGCAATTTCACATTAAAATCAGATTAAAATCCTTTATATGCACAATTTGCAAATGTTATAAGTCCCCTCCTGCCTTGGTAATTCATTGATAGAATAAAACACCAGGCAGTTGAAATAAATGCTAAGAGAATGCAGAGAGAAGCAGTGAACACTGTGGTGACTTACATCGCCTCCCTACTAGCTAGTGGTTAAAATTGCCTCTATGACACTAATTTACACAACTTATAAATGATGGAGGAATTAATTCTGATCTCCATGTTTATGCAACTAATACTGACTCCCAGTAAGAGCAGCTACCAATAAGAACTGCATAATGTAGCTTTGTATATTATATATTTTGTAATGTGCAATATATGCTGCCTGAGATAAACCTGTGATGAAGGTAGTTAAGACACCAAAACTGATTCAATCATATTGTGTGACAGTGACATGAGTTCTAATACAGTAGAACAAATCATGATTGTTGTCTTTGAATATTAAGCAGTTGAAATAACTCCTGTATTTTAAATCAACAGGCCAACCAACTCATTCAAATTGGCACCTAATTAAAAAAGAACCATTCTTAAAATTTCTTGTAGAATACCTGTTGAGTTAACTTATTAAATTGTGACTTTACATGAAATTCAAAAAATTGTCATCTATTCTGTGTGTCAAACTTATGATTAAGCAATGCTTGTTCCATGAAATTTTGTTCCACTGTGACAAAAGTGCTGAAGGGCAACTTGCAAGATGCCCTCTTAACAGCATGGCTGAAATAGTACACTGAATCAGAATCGGAATCAGATTTAATGTCACCTGTATATGGTGTGAAATTTGTTAACTTTACAGCAGCAGCACAACGAAAAAATGATAAATAAATACAGAGAAAAGACTGAGATGCATTAAGTATATAAATGTCTATTAAATAGTTCAGTTAAAGTATGTCGCATAAAAAAAGAAAATAAGAAAGTAGTGAGAATGCCTTTAAAGATTCAATGTCCATTTAGAAATCGAATGGTAGAGGAGAAGAAGCTGCAGTCACTTTAGTCAAAACTAACAACTTAAAGTTAAACCAGTGTCAAAATACAAAGCCTATGAATACTTCCTCAGTCAATATTAATTGAGATTCTTCTTCAGAACTGTCTAAAATACTACACAGTCTTCTTCAATACACAAAATTAACTCAATTCTAAGAAAAGTGCAGAAATTTTGTAACAGCAATTTTTGCCTTTTGAAATAGTTATTGATTTTTGACCATTTTGACAGAAAGAACATAAATGTGTAAAGTTTAAATTTACTTGAATATAATCACATTTACTGGATCAGAGGAGTAGCAGACACCTTATTGAATTTCACAGAAGATATCGGAAACAAATACTGTAATTTAATGTTCTGATTACTGTTCACATTCACAGTTATTGCAGGGACTATATTCATCTGAATGTTGTTGTACATTACAATGGAACATTGACAGGATGCATTGTCGGGCTGAGAAGTGGCAGCTGAAGTTCAATCCAGAAATGTGTGAAGTGATGCAGTTTGGAAGGTAGAACTTGATGGAGAAGTAGAAAGTTAGTGGCGGGATTCTTAGCAGTGTGTAGAAACAGATGAATCTTTGCATTAAAATCCACTGAACCCTTAAAATTGATCAAAGGTGATTAAAAAGGCATATGGCGTTTTAATCAAGGGATTGAGTTCACAGTCATGAGGTAATATTGCAGCTCTATAAAACTCCAGTTAGACCACACTTGGAGTATTGTGTTCATTTCTAGTTGCCCCTTTATAGGAAGGATGTGGAAGCTTTAGAGGGAATGTAGTACATTTTTCCCAAGCTTAAAGAGCATGTTTTATGAGGAAAGGTTAAGTGAACTAGGGCTTTTCTCTTTGGAACAAAGGAGGATAAAGTTTGATAGATGCATATAAGATATTAAGAGGCACAGATCAAATGGGCAGCAAGTGCTTTTTCCCAGGGTGGCAATAACTAATACAAGTGGGTACATCATTTTAAGGTGTTTAGAGGAAAGAATAAGGGGGATATCAGAAGTGTGTTATTTACAGGATATTGGTATGTCCATGGAAGGCACTGCCGGGGGTGGTGGTAGGGGAAGATATATTAGGGGCATTTAGATAGGCACATGGATGAATGTTAAATGGAGGGCTGAGTTAGATTGATCTTAGAGTAGGTTAAAAGGTTGGTACAACAGTGTTGGCTGAAGGGCCTGTATTGTGCTGTACTCTTGTATGTTCTATGTTAGTAGCACAATGAGGAGACCGCACATAGTCCAGGATGCCTCAAGCCGTTGTGGAAGTAAGTATCTTCACCAGGAGTGACTGCAGTTTTGTTTGTCTGACTGACAGACTGCAACTGTGATGAATGAAGTCATCAGTGAGGGCAACAATTTCATACTCTACTGTTACTGTATCTGTACAGACACAAAGTAATGTTATCAATCTCTTTGTTTGCCCTCGCCTATCATATGTGACAAAATATACAGCAGATGTTGGAATCTGGAGTGAAAAACTGGTGGAAGAACTCAATTGGCCAAGTGGCATACAAGGCAGGAAAGATATTATTGGCATTTTGGGTTAACATTTTGGACTGGTACACGGTTTTTAACCCAAAGTGCCAACAACTTCTTTCTTCCCACGGTGATGCATGGGAGAGGAAGACCTGTTGAGTTCTTCCAGCAGATTGTTTGTTATTCCATCTGCCATTCCCCCAAGTCCAGGCACACTCACCTCCCCTAAATGGTGCAAGTTACCTGTGATCATATACCCTTGAGCTGTCCACCAATCACCTTGGACTCCTGATTCACCACTTCCCTTCTGGCCATCTCGCCTCCAGACCCATTCCTGAAGGAGGTTTTTGACCCAAAATGTGAACAATTCCTCCCCCCCCCCCCCCGCCCACAGATATGCTCAGCACACCGACTTCCTACAGCAGGTTGTTTGTAGCAGTCTCTTGTGACTTCCTTGAATTCAAATTCTGTGTAGGACTTGGTGCAATTAACCTCCAGGATACATTAATGCAGTATGTTTCCTTCCTGCCACTATTAACAATGTGGTAAGTTCTTTATCACATCTTCCCCTCTCCTACCCTTTCAGCATTTCTCAGGACCATTGCTTCTTAACTCCTGGTCCATTCTTCAGTTCCCTTCAACTGCTTTCCCCCCCCCCCCGGCCCACCTTTTATGTTGTACTTTGCCTTGCAACACTTGTCCTTCTCATCTATTCTCTTCCCACCATCCAGGAGGCCAGACTATCTTTCCAGGTGAAGCAATGATTCACTTGCCCTCATTCCAATCTGGCATACAACACTGGTGTTCACAATGTGGTCTCCTCTGCTTTGGAGAAAACAATTTGCAGATCGGGTGACTGCTTTGTTGAATACTTACGATCAGTCTGCTCAAGGAGAACTTGGTAACCTGCCTCTATGATTACCATCCACTAGCACTTGCATTCACAGTGATCAAGTGTTTTGAGAGATTGGTAACGAAACCTCCTGCCTGAGGACTGACTTAGAATTGTTCCAATTTACCTACCTTCACAAAAGGTCAATAGCAGATGCCATTTCATTGGCTCTTCGCTCAACCCTGGAACATCTGGACAGTGGAGATGCACATATCGGGATGCTCTTCATTGACTGCAGCTTGACATTCAGTACTATCACTTCATCAAAACTAATCAATAAGTTCCAAGTCGTGGGCCACAATACCTCTTGTGCAATTGGATCCCTGATTTCCTCACTTGCTGACCTGCTGGCTCCTCTGCTCTATTGGCTTTAAGCTTATGACTACAACTCGCACTCAATGTCAGCAAAACCAAAGATCTGATTACAGGAGGAGGAAACTAGAAGTCCATGAGTCAGTCTTCATCAGGGGATCAGAGGTGGAGACAGTCAGCAACTTTAAATTCCTCATTGTTATAATTTCAAAGAATCTGTACTGGGTGTCCTGCTTTTTTTTAATAACTTCCTGATTAAATTTATAACATCTGTCATCATCCCTGATTTCTGAACCCTTCCAATATTTCTTTTTCACAGCAACTTCTTGGCCCTGAATTTTGACCAGATGACATTCAAATTACTTCCACATTTCAGATGCGGACAAATCCAATAAAAGCTGTTCATTGTCTATTCTCCCCTGCTCCTACTTTATATTTTTAAAATTAACTTTCCTCAGTCTTTAAGATCTAGTCTTATTTTTAACCATAACTATATGAAAACTTACAGGATTATGATCACGGTTCCCAAAATGCTCACCCATTGAAATCTTAGCTTACTTGGCCAGGCTCATTTCCAATACAATGTCCTTGATGGGACTATCTACATGTTGTATCAAGAAACCCTCTTGGTTGCACCATAGCTGGATTATGATTATTTCCTCATTTTCTCTATCCCTCCTTTCTTAAATCATTGGGTTAACATTTGCTTTCTTACAGTCTGTGGAAACCCTTCTACAACCTATGGAATTTTGTAAGGTGACATCTACTGCATCAAAGTTTCAAAGATTCAAAGTACATTTATTTTCAAAGTATGTATGCAGCATCCAATCCTGAAATTCATGTTCCCCACAGACAGTCACAAAACAAAAATGAACCTTGGAACCAACCCGTTCAAAGAAAATCATCAAACGTCAAACCCCCTTTCCCTCAAGCTCAAAAAAAACCACACAAATAGCAACAAAAAAACCCCAGTGGAAACAGAGAATACAAAACACAAAATCAAAAAGCAAATTTCAGTTCACACAGTGTTTATTATCTGCAGGCTGTCCCAATTCAAAATCACCCAAAAGTAGTAAAAAAAAAGAATGAACAGAACTAGAACAAGAAACTAGAAACGATTCTTTGTGCCATTGCTTTCTAAGCCTTGGGTTGTCAGTCACTGAATTCTGGGAAATTATTGGTTCCAATAATTTCCCCAATTACACTTTTTTGCCAATGCTAACTTCTTTCAAATTCTCAAGGATGTCAAAATTGGTATCATGTTTTTTTTTATCCTTGACATATGTCATGAAATTTGTAGTTTTGCAGCAGACATAGAAATTACTAAAAGTTATAAAAATAAATAAATAATGCAAAAATTCGAATTACAAGGCAGAGTTGATGATTCACGGCCCATTTAGAAATCTTATGGTAGAGGGGAATAAGCTATTTCTAAGAGGTTGAGTGTGGGTCTATAGGCTCCTGTACCTCCTCCCCAGAGTGATGAGGGCATATCCTGTAATGTGAGGATCTTTAATGATGGGTATCACCTTCTTGAAGCACTGCCTTTTGAAGATGCACTTGATAGCAGGGAAGGTTATCCACATGATGGAACAGATTGCATCTACAACCTTCCCCAATCTCTTGTGATCCTGTGCAGTGGAGCTTCCATAACAGGCTGTGTTGCAACCAGTCAGCATGGTCTCCATTGTACATCTGTAGAAATTTGTAAGAATCTATGGTGAAACCAAATCTCCTGAGATTCCTAATGAAATAGAATTACTGGCATGTCTTCCTTGTGATTGCATCAATGTGTTGGACAAAGATAGTTTCTTCAAGATGTTGATATGGTGCTGATCACTCTTTCTACCACTAACCACTCAATGAAACTCATGTGCATTCTCCCGACTTCCCCTTCCTGAAGTCCGCAACTTCTTCACTCTAGATTATTTCTTCTCCAATATTTCTGGCAGGATTTCAGTGTTTTCCTCTAAAATAGCTACAAACATCTGCTTAATTTTGTTGATATTTCCCTATTCTCCAATGTATCTGCTGTTTATGTCTGTAATAAACCTGCAATACATAATCATAGGAGTTTATGTCATTCTTTTCATTGCTACCCTCAGGAAGGAGGTACAGAAGCCTGAAGGCACATACTCAATGATTTAGGAAGGGGTTCTTCCCCTCTGCCATCTGATTTCTAAATGGGCTTTGAACCCATGAACACTACCTCACTACTTTCTTTTATTACTGTTTTTGTACTACTTATTTCAATTTAACTATTTAATATACTGCACAGATACACTTACTGCAATTCAGGGTTTTTTTTTGCTATATTTGTTGTGGATTGCCGCTAAGTTAACAGACTTTGCGACACTATCATGGCCAACCCATAGATTTGTAGTTTGCTTTGTTTAGATTTTTTAAAAATCTTGTATTTTAATTGAATTACATGACCAACAATCATTATATAAAATTCTTAAATATGGAGAACACTCTAATTGTAATACCAGATAATCAATTAAACCTTTCTTGTTGCACAACACTGGATCTAAAACAACCTGTTCCTTCATTGGCTCTACTTCATACAGATACAGAAAACCAAATCTTTCACACTCTCTAATTTTCCTGTATATTATTACTCTTAAGTTGGTTTGCCTAGCCTAAACATACAGTAGGTTAACCTCCCTCATGATTATTGCATTATCCTTATTCCATTGCCTCTAAATTCCTGATTTATACTGTTATCATCCACATTGCACTTTCTGTTTGGAGCTTATTGTCAACTTCCAATAACAAAACTGCCTTTTATTCCTTTTTGAGGTTCACACAAACTAATTCTACTCTATAAACCTGTGCCAATTTGAACTTGGTCAGAGCAGATACTTTTGCCATTATATCATTTTAATTAGACCCATTCTTTCCAAATCTTCAAGTATATGATAAAAAGGAAGATGAAATTGAAATTTTGAATGAACACAAAATGAAAGTGTCAGATATTGCCCATGAAAGACCCTGCATTGTTTTTCCTTTACTTTGAATTCAATGGATAGAGAAATTGATTTAAATTTGTAATAAGTAGTATTAGCAGTTTAGCATCTCTGTTATCATTGAATAATCAAGTCATTCGTGCAGATAAATTAAAATATATATTTCTAAATTTTAATTGATTCTCTTGCCTGTGAAATGCTCGTTGATCATATAATCATTATGTGGTATATTCAACTATTGTATGACCACTGTAGAATACAGATGAAAAGTTATTTGACATTCTGCCTCAAGCTATGCAGTTATTTAAAACTATTGCTTTTGTGAATAGAAAGGATGTTTGTGTTTCTTTCTATCTAAGCTTAAACTTGTCAATGCATAAAAATTGATGTAATGTACCTCTCAGAAAAATGAGCAGTGGAGGCTGAGCTGATGCATTATCTGCATGCAAATTATTCAAGAGCAATTTGAAATTGACTTGTGCGCTAACTTCCTTCAAGAATTTGGCTTGACAAGCCTTACCTTCAACTTATTTCACTGTGAAAGCAACTATGCAAAATCAAAAAAATCTTCTCTACCCCCAAACTCTTGCATTCTTTTTGTAGAAGTGTGGAGGAGCAGAATATTGGAATGTTGAAAAATATGAAGAAGCTGGCTCTATGAATGTTCCTGGAATCAAATGATTTCCATGATTCTGGCAGGGCAAAATATATTTGAGGAAGTCAGAGCATAGTTTATTTACTTAAAGGATTGCACAGTTTTAATACTCTGCCATGGAGATCAGATAAAGAAGGGGAGAAATTGTTCAAACAGCTAAGTAGAAGCCATCAGATTCAACAGCACAACTTACGCTGAAATGGGTAATAATGTCTAATATCCAAGGAGGTCCTTGCATGTTTCAAATGTAATGACCTCAACAAATCATCAAAGGTTAGTTCATAGCCATCCGACTAATCGAGCATCTCACTGTAAAAATAAAGAGGAGTCTGTTCTCTTTCTCAATATTCATGCAATTTTACTCAGAGAATTACTTATTTATAGATATCATGTGGAAGAGGGCTTCTGGCCCAAAAAGCCACATTGCCTAGCACGGCAGCCCAACTACTTAATACTAGCCCAATCATGGGAGAATTTGCAGTGACCAATTAGTTTACTAATTTCTACACCTTTGGACTGTGGGAGGGAACTGGAGCACCCAGAAGAAACCCACACTTTCACGGGGAGAACATACAAACTTCTTATACATGGCACCTCAGATGAACTCCTAGCTCCAACCGCTACGTGACTGTAGCACCACAAAATTTACAGGACATCTTGTTCTTTGTCTATGAAAGCAACAAGCAATGAAACATTGGCATTTATTTATCACCTATCAAAGTCTATGGCATGAGATATCACATCCTAGACCCCTGTTCCTTGATTAATTGCTACTGTAGATCTTCAGGATGGTGATGGACAATCTCCCACATTCACACCTATTACCCCCGTCAGACATGCTGAATATCCATTTCCCGTATTTTCACCCACTCTGCCGGTACACCCCTCCTCTCCTTTTCCCACACTTGCACCTACTTTTCCTTTAACACATGCTCCCTTTGGCACAGCCACATTCAATTTCCTTTGAGAAGCCACTGTGTTCTGCTTTTGGCACAAACAAACCTACTTTTGGTTTAGAACACTCACACCCACTGTTCAAGAATAAAGGTGAATCACTGGAATTCTGTATCACTGAGGGTTGCTGACACTGAATCACTGGGAGTGCTTAATGAGGAAGCAGGTACACTTCTGAATGATTGGAGAATTAAGGTCCATGAGGAACTGGCACAGAAGAGCAAATGCGGTCATGGTCATATTGGATAGATTGGCAAAATTGGAGGTTTGACTATCCTAATCCTGCTCCTATATTCCGCTGTTCTTCAATGTAAAACATTCTCTGGAAAATAGATTTCTGACTTTCATGTTTCAAACCATCTGTTAGGTGCCTTTTATTTTTAAACAAAAACTTGACATTTTGACTATTTATTTAAAGAAATAAGAATACCAGTTCTGACACAGCCACAATTAGAAACAAAAGAAAGAACAATCCCAGAAGAGAAATGAAAAAATCCGTCTATTGTTCCCAGGTATAAAATCTTACTAGTCTACTTTCATAAGATACTCTGGCGGTTTGCAATATAAATAATGCCTTTAATATATTAAAATTTGCCAAGACTTTAATTTGCAAATTACAAGTTGAAATCAGCTCAGAAGCAATGATCAGATAACATTGAACAGAATGGTATTCAGTTTCATAAGTAAATACTCACCAGATCAGGCAGCTTCCATGCAGAGAGAAACAGAGATTATATTTCAGGTTATTGGCCTTTCATTGGAGTTAGGAAAAATGAGAGATAAGCATGTTCTAAGTTGCAATGAAGGAACATGGCACAGTGAAGGTTGCACTGGCTGAAAGAAGCTTGTTATCCATTGTAGAGGAGATATAATCAGATGGAGATGAATATGAACTGACCAGAGAAAGAGGAAAAGAAAACACAAAAAAGGAATTGTGAGATGAGAAACACTGCAGTTACTGATATAAAAGAAAATGGGAGAAGTAGTCAGCAGCTCAGTCAGTATCCATAGATAAAGGACATTTAAGTTAATGTTGCAGGCTAATGATCTTTCAATAGAACCCACTAGTTCAGAGACAAATTGGAGAGCTGGCTATCCAAAATGCTTTTAGTTTTTCTCTTTTCTCTTTGCAGATTTTATATAAAATTAGCACCTGTTTATTGAATTAATTCAAACCATTTTAGAATAAAATTTAAACATCTCTGGAATATCAAACAATTGACAACCTTTGTGGGCTATCATGGGATTCACTCATTTGGAACAAAATATTAACCACATTCAAACAAATATGGCCAGAGTGATATTTTTGAGAGGAACAGGAATGCCTGTTGCATGATTAGCCCCAGTCTGCATTTATCTTCTGTGATAAAATCCTGACCGACTTTGAGCAACACAAATTAAAATTTTCACCATGATCCTGATCTCTTAGATTAAAAATGTTGGGGAATGAAGTATTTTTGTAATTTTTAATCAATATCTGCAGCCACTCCCAAGTAATGTATGAAACAGAGTAGATAAAAGAAAAGGTCCCTTTGCATTTCACAATAGCGTACTTTATTAAAGCCTCATGGGAGTGTTCGGCAATGTTCCGTTGTGCATTTTCATTTTCTCTACAAGTCTCCCTTGTGGCGTTCGTAATATTTACAGACTACATGCTTAAGTGTGGCTTCTGTACAGAGATGACGAAATTTATTTTTGACACAGTGGGATTCAAAAGCTAACTCAATGAAAATGCATAGACCTTGACCTTGCTCTGGATTTTACAACTGGTGTTTATCCAATGCTAACATAGCACTAGTTGCATAATGTTTTCAGATAACTGTTTCAGTGCCTAATTCTTTAGTACTTCAGATGAGTTTAGTGTTAATATTCTTAATACTTGTGAAATTGTGGTTTACTTCAAGCAATTTCACCTAAATATATAACACACTGTATTCTCTGGCATTAAAAAAGAACATAAGGGTCAGGAAAATGTACAGATTATGTCCAACCACAATGGAAATGTTCTGCTTCTTCAGTGGATCAGATCTCACTGTAGCTACTGATGAAGGGTTTCCAACCTGAAACGTTAACTCTGTTTCTGTTTCCACAAATGATGCTCAACTT
Source organism: Mobula hypostoma (assembly GCF_963921235.1). Lineage (NCBI taxonomy): Eukaryota > Metazoa > Chordata > Chondrichthyes > Myliobatiformes > Myliobatidae > Mobula > Mobula hypostoma. The sequence goes on along the minus strand of NC_086103.1, from coordinate 113,261,542 downwards.
GCTGAGAGTTTCCATCATCCTCTGTCCAGAGGGAATATGAAATACTGTTGCTGTCGTTTACATTGCGTCTCACTGGAGTGGTACAGGAGACCAAATGCAGATCTCAAGAGGGGTGAAATATAGAATTGAAATGGAAGGCAACAGGAAGATTGGGGTCACCATTGTGACTGAATGCAGATGCTCCACAAAGCCGCTATTTACCTTTTGTTTTTCCAATGCAGTTAGGACCATATTTTGCCTATGAAATGAAGTACCGCAGATTGGAGGAAATCCAAAAGAATCACTGCTTCACCTGAAAGAACTGCTTAAGACAATTGGCTGCGTGAAAGTGTTCTCTTACTGTGCACTGGGATGAGACATGAGAAGAGCAGTGGTTGGTGGTGATGAAACAGCCAACCAAGCAATCTTAGGGTCATAGAGTCACAGATTAGTACAGCACAGAAACAGGCTCTTTGGCCTATCTAGTCCGTGCCAAAACCATTTAATCTGCCTATTCCCATTGACCTGCACTGAGACCATAGCCCTCCATACCTCTACCATCCATGTACCTATCCAAAATTAGCTTAAAAGCTGAAATTGAGCTCTCATACACCACTTGTTCTGGTAGCTCATTCCACACTCTCATGACCCTCCAAATGAAGAAGTTTCCCCTCATGTTCCCCTTTAACTTTTCACCTTACACCCTTAACCAATAATCTCAGATTGTAGTCCCAACTAGCCTCAATGGAAAAGCCTACTTGCATTTACCCCATCTATACCCCTCAGAATTTTGCAACTTCTATCAAATCTCCTCTCAATCTTCTATGGTCTAAGGAATAAAGCCCTAACCTATTCAACCTTTCCTTATAACTCAGGTCTTCCAGATCCAAAGTCATCCTTTTAAATTTTCTCTGTACTCTTTCAACCTTATTTATATCTTTCCTGTAGGTAGGTGACCAAAACTGCACACAGTTCTTCAAGTTAGGCCTCACCAATGTCTTATGCATCTTCAACATAACATCCCATCTCCTGTACTAGTGCTTTGATTTATGAAGGCCAATGTGCCAAACACTTTCTTTACAACCCTATCTCCCTGTGATGACATATTCAATGAATTATGGAACTGTATTCCCATGTCCCTTTGCACTACCACACTCTTCAGTGCCCTACTGTTCACTGTGTAAGACCTACCCTGGTTGGTACTACCAAAGTGCAACACCTCACACTTGTCTGCATTAAATTATTTCTGCCTTTTTCAACTGGCCACTACATCCCCCATCTTGGTGTCATCCACATATCTGCTGATCCAGTTAACCACATTATCATCCATTGTTGAAATAGATGACCAACGACAGCAGACCCAGCACTGATCTCTGCAGCTCTCCACTAGTCACAGGCTTCCAGTCAGAGAGTCAACCATCTACTAGCACTCTCTGGCTTCTCCCACAAAGCAAATATCTAATCTAATTTACTACTTCATTTTGAAGGCCAGGCGACTGAACTTTCTTGACCAACCTCCCATGCAGGTCCTTGTCAAGTGTCTTGCTAAAGTCCATGTAGACAACATCCGCTGCCTTGCCTTCATCCACTTTCCTGGTAACTTCCTTGAAAAACTTTACAAGATTGGTTAGACATGACCTACCATGCCTGAAGCCATGCTAACTATTCTTAATCAGTCCATGTCTATCCAATAATTTTCCCACTACTGATGTCAGACTCACCAGCCTCTAATATGCTGATTTATCTTTGGTGCCTTTCTTAAACAATGGAACAACATTGGCTATCCTCCAATCCTCCAGTACTGCTCCTGTTTCTGAGGATGATTTCAATGCCTCTTCTAGGGCCCCGACAATATCTGCACTTGCTTCCTGTAGGGTCCAAGAAAACACCTTGTCAGGACCTGGGGATTTACCCACCCTGATTTGCCTCACAGCAAACACTTACTTCTCTGTAATCTGTATAAGGCTCATGAAGTTGATGCTGCTTTGCCTCACTTCTATAGATTCTTAATATCTGTAGAATCCCTTAAGATTCTCCTTCAATTTGTCTGCTCAGGCAACCTCAAGCCTTCTTTTAGCCCTCCTGATTTCCTTCTTAAGTGTTCTCTCACATTTCTTATGTTCCAAAAGCACCTCATTTGTTCCTACCTACTTATACCTGTTACACATCTCCACTTTTTCTTCATGAAGGGAAGTGTTGCTTTAGAGGGCTGAAATGGGAGAAGAGGAAAAGGATCACGGTGAAATCTCATTGAATATGACAATAATTGTAAAATATGATCCATTGAATATAGAACTGCAGCTTTTTTTATTTCCAATAATGGTTAATTTCTGAGTCTTTTAACTTGTTTTTTTTTGTTTTACAAGTGAACTTGGAGTTTCTCAACCATATCTGCAATATACCTGAGCTACTTTTGTCTGTTTGAAAGAGTTTTACTCCACTCATGGGATACCTAGTCGAGAAGAAATGCTGCATTCTAGCAAATTGTGAAACTGGACAAGAAGGTAATAAGTATTCTCACTCTGCTTTGAGCTAAAGGACTGTAATCACTTATGTTCAGGAAACCCACAGCCTGAAAATGCAGTCTGTCTGTCTGCAATTACCTGGCAATGGTTATGGTTCAGAATCAGAATCAGGTTTAATATCACTGACGTATGTCATGAAATTTGTTGATTTGCTGCAGCCGTTCAATCCAATACCTAATAATAAAAACTATAAATTACACTAAGTATATATGAACAATAAGTGTAAAAAGAGAGGGTAAGTACTTGCGTAGTGTTCATGGGTTCATTGTCCATTCAGAAATCTGATGGTGGAGGGGAAGAAACTGAGTGTGTATCTTCAGACTACTGTACCTCCTCCTTGATGGCAGCAATGAGGAGAGGGCATATTCTGGGTGATGGGGGTCCTTTGAGGCATCGCCCTTTGAAGGTGTCTTGGATGCTGGCGAGGCTAGTACCTATGATGGAGCTGGCAGAGTTTACAACTTTCTGCAGCTTTTCCCGATCCTGTGCAGTAGCCCTTCCATATCAAATTGTGATGCAATGAGTTGGAAGCTCTGCATGATACATCTGTAAAAATTAGCAAGTGTCTTTGGTGACATAGAGATTCTCCTCAAAATCCTAACTAAATATAGCCACTATCGTGACTTCTTTGTAAATACATCAATATGTTGGGCTCGGGATAGATCCTCAGAGACATTGACACGCAGGAACTTGAAACTGCTCACCATATCCACTTCTAATCCCTCAATAAGGATTCGTGTATGTTGCCTCAATTTCCCCTTCCCGAAGTCCACAATCAATTCCTTTGTCTTATTGATCTTGAGTGCAAGGTTATTACTGTGACATCCCTCAACCAGATGGTCTGTCTCACTCCGTTTGCCTCCTTGTCACAATCTCAAATTCTGCCAACAATGGTTGTGTCCTCAGCAAATTTATAGATGGCATTTGAGTCATGCCTTGCCACACAATTGTGGGTGTAGAGCGAGTAGTGCAGTAGGATAAGCACGCATCCTTGAGGTGTCCCAGTGTTAATTGTCAGTGAGGAGGAGATGTTACCTCCACAACACACTGGAGGAACTCAGCAGGTCAGGCAGCATCAGTGGAAACGATCAGTCGACGTTTCGGGCCGGAACTCTTCATCAGGACTATAGAGGGAAGGGGCAGAGGCCCTATAAAGAAGATAGGGGGAGGGTGGGAAGGAGAAGGCTGGAAGGTTCCAGGTGAAAAACCAGTAAGGGGAAGGACAAAGGGGTGGGGGAGGGGGAGCAGGGAGGAGATAGGCAGGAAAGGTGAAGAAAGAATACGGGAAAACACAATGGGTAGTAGAAGGAGGCGGAACCATGAGGGAGGTGATAGGCAGCTGGGGGAGGGGGCAGAGTGACATAGGGATAGAGGAAGGGAGGGGGAGTGAATTACCGGAAGTTGGAGAATTCTATGTTCATACCAAGGGACTGGAGACTACCTAGACGGTATATGAGGTGTTGCTGCTCCAACCTGAGGTTAGCCTCACCATGGCAGTAGAGGAGGCCATGTATGGACATATCTGAATGGGAGTGGGAAGCAGAGTTGAAGTGGGTGGCTACAGGGAGATCCTGTCTGTTGTGGCGGACGGAGCGGACTGTCCCTACACCTCCTCTCTTGCCACCATTCAGGGCCCCAAAAAGTCCTTCCAAGTGAGGCAACACTTCACTTGTGAGTCTGTTGGGGTCATCTATTGCATCCGGTGCTCCTGGTGCGGCCTCTTCTACATTGGTGAATCCCAACACAGATTGGGGGACCGCTTTGTCGAGCACCTCTGCTCCGTCCGCCACAACAGAAAGGATCTCCCAGTAGCCACCCACTTCAACTCTGCTTCCCACTCCCATTCAGATATGTCCATACATGGCCTCCTCTACTGCCATGGTGAAGCTAAACTCAGGTTGGAGGAGCAACACCTCATATACCGTCTAGGTAGTCTCCAGCCCTTTGGTACGAACATAGGATTCTCCAACTTCCGGTAATTCCCTCACCCTCCTTTTCTCTATCCCTATGTCACTCTGCCCCCTCCCCCAGATGCCTATCACCTCCCTCATGGTTCTGCCTCCTTCTACTACCCATTGTGTTTTTCCCCTTTTCCTTCTTCACCTTTCCCGCCTATCACCTCCCTGCTTCCCCCCCCCCCCCACCCCTTTGTCCTTCCCCTTACTGGTTTTTCACCTGGAACCTTCCAGCCTTCTCCATCCCACCCTCCCCCCACCTTCTTTATAGGGTCTCTGCCCCTTCCCTCTACAGTCCTGACGAAGGGTTCCGTCCCGAAATGTGGACTGATCATTTCCACGGATGCTGCCCGACCTGCCAAGTTCCTCCAGCGTGTTGTGCGTGTTGTCTTGACCTCAGCATCTGCAGATTATTTTGTGTTTACGAGGTGTTACTTCCGATCCACACAGACTGTGCTCTCCTGGTGAGAAAGTCAAGGATTCAGTTGGAAAGGGAGGTACCATCGTTCTCACAATCCTGATTGAGAAGCTGCAGATCCTGGGCCTCTGTACCTCCCTCTGCAATTGGATCCTCGACTTCCTAACCGGAAGACCACAATCTGTGTGGATTGGTGATAACATATCCTCCTCGCTGACGAACAACTCTAGTGCACCTCAGGGGTGTGTACTTAGCCCACTGCTCTACTCCCTACATATACATGACTGTGTGGGTAGGCATAGCTCAAATACCATCTATAAATTTGCTGACGATACGACAATTGTTGGTAGAATCTCAGGTAGTGCCAAGAGGCGTACAGGAGTGAGATATGCCAACTAGTGGAGTGGTGCCACAGCAACAACCTGGCACTCAATGTCCGTAAGATGAAAGAGCTGATTGTGGACTTCAGGAAGGGTAAGACGATGGAACACATACCAATCCTCTTAGAGGGATCAGAAGTGGAGAGAGTGAGCAGCTTCAAGTTCCTGGGTGTCAAGATATCTAGGGATCTAACTTGGTCCCAACATATCGATGTAATTATAAAGAAGGCAAGACAGTGGCTACACTTTATTAGGAGTTTGAAGAGATTTTCTATGTCAACAAATACACTCAAAACTTCTATAGTTGTACCATGGAGAGCATTCTGATAGGCTGCATCACTGTCTGGTATGGAGGGGCTACTGCACCAGACCAATTGATTGGCGCAAGTTTCCAATGCCCTACCAGGTGCACCATCAGGGCCTGATGTCTTGTAACATCTTGAAAGATGTTCTGAAGTCTCTTCCAAGACAGAGCCCACAGGGCCACAGGAATTCGCACAAGTGTAGTTTTATTCTCCCTTTCCAAGCATACATAAAAGGTGTTGAGCTTGTCTGGGTGTGATGCATCACAGCCATTCATGATGTTAGATATCGCTTTGTAGGAAGTAATGGCCTGCAAATCCTGCCAGAGTTGACGTATATCTGATTCCATCTCTAATCTCAATCAAAATTGCTTTTCACCCTTAAAATGGCCTTCCATTGGTCATACCTGGACTTCTTGTATCGTTCTGGATCAGCAGTCTTGTATGCCACGGAGCTGGCCCTCAGCAGACTTCGAATCTCCTAATTCATCTGTGGCTTTTGGTTTAGGTATGTGCTTGAAAGTGAGTCCATAGGTTATGGGAGCAGTTCAGTGATGGGGCAAGTTAAGTTGAGTGAAGTTATCCCCTCTGGTTCTGATGATTGAGGAGTAATAACTGTTGCGGAATCTCGTGGTGCAGGTCCTGAGGCTCCTGTACCACCTTTCTGATGCAGTAATGAGAAGAGAGCATGGCCTGGATGGTGGGGTCCTTCATGACGGATGCCGCTTTCCTACAACAGTGCTCTGTGGGGAGGGCTATACCCATGATGGACTGGGCTGTATCCATTACTTTTTGTAGGCTTTTCCAGTCAAGGCATTGGTATACCAAGCCATGATGCAACCAGTCAATATATTGTCTACTGCTAATCTGTAGAAATTTGTTAAAATTTTAGATGACATGCCAAATCTTTGCAAACTTCAAAGAAAGTAGAGGAGCAGCTTTGCTTTCTCTGTAATGGCACTTAGGTGCTGCAGTTTTTCTGCACCAGTATGAATACTTAGTACAGATTTTTGTTAACCATTCAAATAATCTTCAAATGTTGTTGGTTCTTACATAGAGTTGCAATGACTATTTGTTTTGGTAGATGCCAATAGTGGCAAGGTGAGCCCTGCAGTTCCAGTTTCTAGGACTACAGCTGAGATGCTGCCTGGTTCTGTAGCTTTTGCATTGTCCAGTGCTCTCAGCACTTTCTGTGGCATGTTTATTCAGGAGGAAACTAAGACAACTCGCCTACCCGGCACTTCTGGCACTTCAACCATCTCTTTGCCACTTGCCTGCTGGATCCCATCATTGCTTAGGTTAGGGATGTCAATTGAAACTCTCCCCATTAGCTGTTCTAATGCCCACCATCATTCATGTGAGATGAGACGAGTCTGGATGGCTTTGAAATAATCTACTTCTTGTGACTCTGAGCACCAGCTAATAGTTCTGTAAAAGGAATGCAGTCTCTGCTTGTAATTATGTGTTGCAGCTTCTCCAGCTCGGTAAGCAAATCATTTTTTAGTCTGTCAAGGGCTGTTTTCACTAACCATCCTACTCACTGCAGTTGCTGGATCCTTGTTTGATTATAATAACAGTGAGAGATAAGTCAGACCATGAAATTACAGGTGGAGGTGGCATGGAATCAGGCCCTATAGCTCACCATCTGCAGTGAATATCAAACACCTATTTTCACTAATCCTACATGCATAGTTTTTTTCTATTCTTCCTTTGTTCTTCTTAAGTCTCCCAAGATTTTACCAATAACCTGTCGATTTTTTATTAGCCCAATCAGCTCATATGTACTTGAGATGTGGGAGGCAACCAGACCCACGCAGACACTGTGAGAAAATGTAAACTCCATACAGACAGCGGCTAAAGTCAGAACTCAGCCTGGGCCTCTGGCACTCCAAAGCTGGCTACCACCATTGTGCTGCCCATAAAATCATAATAGTTGCAGTGTCTAACTCTGCCTCATAGAAAGTTGCTTAGTGTAGAACTGCCAAATCTGTTCTGGCCTGGGAGTCCCCAGTTGATTTAAAAGACTTTAATCAGTTTGACGTATTTATTTTTGTCAGATTTCTATCTATTAAAAAATCAGGGATGTCAGGGATGGTGAGCTGGACATGCCACATACATTAATATGTGAGGACACAGAAACAGGAATATGTTATTAAGGTCCTTGAATCCTTTCTACTGTTCATTAAATCCTTATGATCTGTGATCCAATGTTTAATCAATAAATATTTATCAATATGAGATTTAAAATTAATAACTGCCTGATTACTTGTGAAGGAAAATTTCAAACATCTGCCACCACCTGTATGTTAGAATATTTTCTAGCTTTGGGTTTGTATCCCATGTTTGGACTGTGTCTTTGAAATCTTGACTTCTTAGCCAACAAAAGCAGTTTCTCTTTATCAATATAGTTGGTTTCTTCTATCTTTCATCCTTTAACTTCATAGATTTAATGGATTTCAGCTCCAGTTTTTGAACCTTTTCTCACATGTTAAACTTGAAATGTAAATATCATTTTAAAAAATGAGCTCTGCACATCTTTCAGACCACTCTATCCTTCCTAAGATATGATGTCCGGAACTCATCTCAGCTTTCTTGTTGTGGCTAATCATGGCTTCGTAGAATTGTGGAACAATTCTTGCCACTTTGTTCCCCAAACTTTCAAAGCCTCTGTTCAATTATTCCTTTTGATTGTTTTCTATATCTGTTCCATGCTATTTTATTGATATATCTATTTAGTCCAAGTCCCTTTGGACCAATTTTATTTCAAACCTTTCAGTACTTATGTAGTTCCTAATCCATTTTTGGCTTGCAGTAATGTCACATTAGGCTGTATTGAGAGCTGTTTCCAACAATTTTGCGCATTGACTTAATCTATTAACATATTATTGCAAGTTATTAATTCCTTTTCTGTCAATGGCAAACATGGGTGTCTAGCCTTCTATCCTATTAGCTAAATCATGTACAGGTAGAGTTGTGCCCCCAATACAGATACTTGAAAAATACCACCTGTCAGTTCCTGCCAATTAGAGTACCAGCTATTCTTGTTCTCTGCCTCTTGCTACTCAACTCCCAATTATGCAAAACATTGCTTCAATTCTTTACTTGGTGACTTTAATCAGTAATTTTAGAACATGTCTTGTGGAAGCCCATATAAACTTAAATCATAGACATTCACTTACCTACTTACCCCTTATAGTTTTTTTTAGGTTTGGCAGGCATGATTTACTGATGTTGCTGGATGGCTGTAAATGTATATCATGTGCTTGGCCATTCTGTTCTTATTTGAAGATTCCAACAATCTTCTCACAACAATTGCTATTCAGACTGGCCTATGATTCCCACATTTATATCCCTCACATTTCTTGAAAACCAGAGAGGCATGCAAATATTTATAGAATTATTACTAATGAAGTGTAATAGGAAACCTTGATAAAAACAGACAAGATGTTTTAGGAATTATACTTTACAACTATGTTGGAGAACTGGTGGTGGTGGCATCTGTTAGTCTCGCAAGACCATGGATCTGCACCTGGAAAGTTCCAAGGCACAGGCCTGGGCAAGGTGGTATGGAAGACTGGCAGTTGTCCATGCAGCAAGTCTCTCCTCTCCACTACACCGATGTTGTCCAAGGGAAGGGCAAGGGCCAATACAGCTTGGCACCAGTGTCGTCGCAGGAGTTGCCAGAATGAGGTTGATGGCAATGTCGGACTGCCTGAGGGACTCCAGCTCTGGATTTGTCCTTAGGGTTTACTCCCGAAGCCTTTCCCATGAGTGGGTATGGCTGCAAGGCAGCGGAGGTTTGAAATCAGAGTTTTTCCTCTCTTGGAGACAGACTGGCTTCCCAGGCTGACGAGCTTCATCTACACAAAGCACTGGTTTTCAGGCACCAGGACCCGCCTTCGCCCCTTCTCCTGTCAGTAGAAACAGTTCCGCCGGGCTTGGAGGCTAAGCCACACGAGAAGGCCAGGAGTTGGACTTGGTTGTCAGAGGCTATTTGAGGTGCACGCCGTGAGGAGCACTTTTAGGTAGTGGGAGCTTGTCCCCACTACCACTCCTTGGCTTGACAACCTTGGAACTGGTAAGTTGGCTAAAATATGGCACTGACACTCCCAAGAGGTTATCACCACCAATATTGCATCAAGCATATTCTTCACTGGTACCTAAGCTTGTCATAGCCAGGGTGGTAGTGGGGATAAGCTCCCACTACCAATAAAGTGCTCCAACAGGCATGTGTCTCTGACAGCCTCTGACAACCAAGTTCAACTCTTGGCCCTCTCGTGTTGCTTAGCTACTAGGCCCCAGTGGAACTGTTTCCACTGACAAAAGAAGGGGCAAAGGTGGACCACTGGCGCCTCAAAATCAGTTGCTTTGGGCAGGTGGGGCTCATCAGCCTTGGACGGCAACCCGCCTAGGAGAAAGAGAACTCTGATTTTAAACCTCCACTGCCCTGCAGCCATACCCACCCATGTCCAAGGCTTTGTGATTAAACCCCGAGGAAGAAATATGGAGCTGGGATCCTTAAGGCAGTTTGATGTTGTTTATAACTCCACTCTGGCAACCTCGACGACGACACTGGTGCCAAGCTGTATCGGTGCTTACCCTTCCCTTGGACTACATCAGTGACGCGGAGAGGGGAACCCACTGCATGGGGAACAGCCGGTTCTTCAAATCTTCCCGCCCAGACTAACACCCTGGAGAGGACACAGTCCACCAGAGGTGCAAACTCATGATCTCTTGTAATCGACAGCTGCCTATGATGATGATGATATTCTTCACTATTTAATTAATGCACATTCTTTCTTGAGATTCCAATAATCAATCAGAAAAGCTATTGATCAAGTGGGCATTTGACTCATTCATCTACTTAGTGTCTTGTGTCAGTAACATCTATTAACTGGTGATTATTTATTGCGGACAACCTCAGAGTCCAACCTGTCATTACTTCCATGAATTCACATTGCCTGGTTTGTTCTCCTGCTACACAAGATTGAAGGCTGCTCTGTGACATTGTGTGCAAGCTGGGAGAAAGGAAGGTGCCAATGGCAATAGTAACAATTTCCACTTATATAACATAGCAGAGCCAAGGAACTTCCGGAGCTGCTGTACAGAAAGCATGGCTACCAAACCATGAAGGAGAATTCAAGGCTGCACTAAGAGCTTTCATAAACGCATTTCCAAGAGCAGAGAAAGGCTAATAGGAAAGGGCAAGATTTTAAAATAACTGCATGAAAGATTAGGGAGGATGTCAGAGGCAGGTTTTTTACATAGAGAGTGGCCGGTGCGTGAAACACTGTGCCATGGGCGGTGGTAGAGGCAGATATATTAGAGACATTTAAGAGAAGTTTAGATAGAAAAACAGAGGGCTATTTGGGAGGGAAGCATTAGATTGATCTTGGAGTAGATTGAAAGGGTGACACAACATCATGGGCTGAAGGGCCTGTACTGTGTTGTACTTTCCTGTGTTCTATGTTCTTAAAGAAGTGATAGAGTTCAGCAAGGGCTACGGAAATGAAGGTCTATAAAATGAATTCAGCATTGCAAGATTAATCCTGCTCTGGGCCACCTATGAGTTTTGGATTTTACATCAAACAGTAAGTGCTTCTGATTCTACCAAAACCACCCTACCAACTCCTCAATATCTGTGCCTATCTCTGCTTCTCCAAGGCCCTACTCAAAGAGTGGACCATAATTTTCCCTTCCCAACAAACCCAAAACCCTGTCCCAGCTGAAGAGCCATTTATGAACTCCACAGTGCACGCAAGAGTATGTAACAGGCAAGCAGCAGTGGCAAAAACCTGGACCTTGACACCAAGTAAGCATTCTACAGCATGCCATTAAAGAGACAAATGAATTTCGCAACCAACTATTGATACAATTGTGGACTATGTGACATCGATGTATGCTGCTGTCCATGTACTAGTACATGGTCAAGCACAGAAGCTTCTCTGACTATTTCCTTTGACACTGAGGAGTATATATGACAGACACACAGCTGTAAGTGACCAGTTAAAAAATATAGTGCATATTTTTTCATTCCAGTGTCATTTCTTTTCACCTTAATTACAAACACTAGTTTTTACCTTGAAGAGAGCTGGGCGGGATGTCAAGAGAATCCATGGTCCTCAGAAATTATTCAAAATAAATTTTAGTTGTTTACTACAAAGACTTTAGGGAGGTAAAATCTACTTTTTATTGACTTCAACCAGATTCTAGTTGCTGTGTTACTTAAACACAATGCAATTAACTTTTGTTTTTATTTATGAATAAACTGTAGAAGTGTAGTCAGTTTGCAGGAATTATGTAGTCTATTGACTTTTAATTGGCACTTCTGGTAGAACTACACATCAGCAGACACCAGATCTTTGGTGCATAAGATATTTATGTGGGCTTTGAGCACTGCCAGCTGAAAATGAGTCATATATTTCTCTTTTGGCAAGGAAATATTGTTTAATTGAACTCCATTCACTGAGATGCGCTACTTAAAGGCCCTTTCATCAGTGACGTACCCATCAGTCTCTCAGCAGTTCACTTTAGAGGGGCAAAGGCAAGAAGGGTTCGATATAGAATAAATCTCTTTCCATGGTTTACCTAATGTGGGCACGAAAGATGAAACAGAAGGCCACTCTATAGAGGCTGCAAAGTTCCACTGAGGGTGTAGACTGACACTTTCAAACTTATTTCTTTTTTGCTTCTGTGGTATCCTGATGGTGTAACTGTTTGCAATTAAAGGCAGCAAAATATCCTTGTGCTTTGCCAAGCTATTTACTTCAACATAGAACATCGAAACCTACAGCATATTACAGGACCTTCAGCCCACAATGTTGTGCTGACCATGTAACCTACTCTAGAAACTGCCTAGAATTTCCCTACTGCATAACCCTCTGTTTTTCTAAGCTCCCTGCACCTATCTAAGAGTCTCTTAAAAGACCCTATTGTATCCACCTCTACCACCATCACTGACAGTGCATTCCATTCATTCACCATTCTCTGTGTGAAAAACTTACCTCTGACATCCCCCCATACTTTCTTTCAAGCACCTTAAAACTATATTCCCTTGTGTTAACTATCTCAGCCCTGGGCAATAGCCTCGGACTATCCACACGATCAATGCCTCTCGTCATCTTATACACCTCTATCAGGTCACCTCTCATCCTCTGTCTCTCCAAGGAGAAAAGACCAAGTTCACTCAACCTATTCTTATAAAGTACACTCTACAATTCAGGCAACATCCTTGTAAATCTCCTCTGTGCTCTGTCTATAGTATCCACATCCTTCCTGTAGTGAGGTGACTAGAACTGAACACAGTACTTCAAGTGGGGACTAATGAAGGTCTTACATAGCTGTAACATTGCCTCACGGCTCTTGAATTCAATCCCATAGTTGATGAATGCCAACACGCCGTACACCTTCTTAACAACACTGTCAACCTGTGCAGCAGCTTTGCGTGTCCTGTGGACATGGACGCTAAGGTCTCTCTGATCCTCCACATTGCCAAGAGTCTTACCATTTATATTACATTCTATCTTCAAATCGGAGCTACCAAAATAAACACCTTCACACTTATCTGGGCTGAACACGAGCTGCCTCTTCTCAGCCCAGTTCTGCATCCTATCGATGTCGCGCTGTAACCTCTGACAACCCTCTAGACTATCCACAACACCCCCAACTTTTGTGTCATCAGCAAATTTACTAACTCACCCTTCTACTTCCTCATCCAGATCATTTGCAAAGAGAAGGAATGTCCCAGAACATTTCCCTGCGGAACATCACTGCTCTCTGACCTCCATGCAGAGTACAGGTCCTGGAAGAATCATATCTCAACTCTGTTTCAGAGGCTCTCTGAAGGCGCAGACAGCCACGAACCAAAGAAAACCATGGAGCACATTCAAAGAAAAACATCAACACCCCCCCCATGCAAAAAAAACTGAATACACAGTACCTATAAAAAGTATTCACCCCCCCCCGACCCCGTCCAGAAGTTTTCATGTTTTATTGTTTTACAGCATTGAATCACAGTGGATTTAATTTGGCTTTTTTGACACTGATCAACAGAAAAAGACTCTTTCGTGTCAATATGAAAACAGATCTCTGCAAGGTGATCTAAATTAATTACAGATACAAAAAACAAAATAATTGATTACAGAAGTATTCACCAACCCCCCCCCCCTTAATATGACTCATCAGATCATCACTGGTGCAGCCAGCTGGATTTAGAAGTCACATAATTAGTTAAATGGAGATCTGTGTGCAGTCAAGGTATTCCAATTGACTGTAGTGAAAATACATCTGTATCTGGAAGGTCCAACTGCTGGTGAGTCAGTATCCTGGCAAAAACTACATCATGAATGTTGTGTATGTGGCCTGGCGACACAACAATGCTATTAATAAAAACGCCGGAGACGGGAGCTAAGGTTCATAGTTCCTTATTGGCAGAAACCAAACTCGGCACACACATACAGATCACTAAGCACCTAATAACACATGATCAATATGTGCCTACTAGTGCATACAATGACGTGTTACTAAAACATAAAGTAGTCCCTTATTATAACGTAGGCTATATGGTATACTCCTCCCCTTTTATTTTAATAATGTATCAACTGTTTTTTGTTATACTGGGGCACTATGCTAAACAAATATGTTTACCTTTAACATACAAACGCCTACCATTTGTTTACTTAGTAAGTTAATAATATCAAATTAGAACAAAGTAACGTAATAATATCAAATTATAACAAGCCTTCTATTTTACTTTTGGTCTAAGACCCATTTATAACTCAAGTCTCGGGGGTGGGGGGGGGGCTTCTGTAGATTGTCTAGCTCTGAAGTAAATAGGTCTTCACTCTATTGTCTGGAATAAATTAAATAAATCACAAATTGGCAGGTTCAAGCCATGATGAGTAATCACCTCCATCTTGCAAAGATGACAAAAGCAAAGTGAAATCTGTGAAAAAGTGAATGTTATCCTTAAAAATATGTGCAATCATCAAAACTTAGATAGCATTGGAAAGTGTCTTTGAATAGTGTGTTCTTCAGTCTGTCAATAAAGTTGTTTGTTTTAATACACATTTCCATATAAAAGTCATGAGAAGTTGACCTCTGAGCATAGGGAGTTAAGAAGATGTGTGCCTCCAACTTGTTAAGAGTTCTAGGCAGCAGATCACCTCTGTATAATAAAGACTCCTCTGTGCAGCTGTCCTAGATATACATGCATCTTTGTGCTATCACTTGTCTTCCTTACCCATATGTCATTTGTTCCATCTGAGCTAATTACACAGCCAATCTTCGTATTCTCCTTAGATTCCAAATAGATAGCCTGACCTTTATGATACCATCTCTTATCGTAATATGACTTTTTATCATCTATTCGTGCTTCATATCTTTGTGCTGGTGATTCAGCAGGAGTGCTGGGAAGATGATCAGGAGAAGACAGAGATGCTGGTCTTTTCGGAGATTTAAGCTTATTGAACGTTCGCAGATTTTCCATTATCTGTTCATCTGTTAACAAGTAATTTAACTGCACAGGTGCAAGTTTTCGTCTTTTGTCTGTAATTGGAACAGGGTCATTAGGTCTCCTCTTTATTGGCTTTCCCTCCATAGAATCTGTAATTGGAACAGGGTCATTAGATCTCCTCCTTATTGACTTTCCCTCCATAGAATCTCCTGTGAGTTCCATTGTTAGCCTCTCATTCTCAATCATCTTTTTCTTTTCTTCTAACTTAATATTTTTATCTTCAAATTCCTTCACTGCTGCCTTCTTCTCTTTAATATAATTCCTTCCACTTGTTCTGTCTCCAGTTGCAGAAAAAGCTCTGCATTTCATATTCTTTCCTTCTATTGTTGATCTAGTTTCTTCATCCTTTTCTGATACTCATGCAAAGTGCCTTCCTGTAACTGCTGTAGCAGTCTTTTGAGAGATGTCAATTTTTCCTGGTATATCTGCATTTTTACTTCCAGGTAGTCTTCATCATCCTGCTTATTGGCAATATCTGTCTCACTTGCAAACTCTGTATCTTTATCCTTCGCTTCCATGCATACTGCATTCGTCCTCATCGTCGACACTGTCTAACTCCTCCTTGCCATTGTAATAGTTGACAATGGGTGAGAGGAGAGCTGCAGACATCTTCCCCACCAAGCTGCCCTCCTTTGTTGACACAATTAGTGCCTTGATGGTGTGCCAATCCATCTGGATTTTCCTGAGCCATTCACATCCCAGCAACAGTGGTCCTCCATTTTTCAGTACATAAAGGTTCAGCTGCTGTGTTTTGTCTCCGTAGGTCACTGTCACTTTAATTTTACCTTTGGGATGCACTTTCTGTCCTGTGTAAGTCTTTAGCAGCAGCTTAGTTCATTTCAAAGGTATGTGAGAAAATAATCATTTGTAGTCATGTACAGAGATCACTGTTAAAGCTGAGCCTGTGTCCAACTCCATTTTCAGTCTCACGCCTGCCACTTGTGGAGTGATCCTTACTACTCTTCAGTCATCTGTCTCTTTCACGCTGTGAAGTTGCAGACAAGACAATTCACTTTTGTCTGAGTCGTTTTCATCAGAACTGCTTTCTTCCATTTTGGTTACATTGTTGTGTTTTCCTTTCTGTGGTTTCTTGTTTCTCTGTATTTTGTCCTTTTTCTGCTGTTTACTAGCTTTGCATACTCTGCCAGTGTGGCCCTGTTTGACACAGTTTCTGCATTCTTTGTCTTTAAACCAACAGTCATCGGGGTCATGTGACCTGTTCCCACAACGGCAACATTTCTTTCCTTCATTTCTGTTCAGTAACATTTTATTTGTAGCATAATCCAGAGATTTTCGTTGTATCTCTGAAGCACCCCATGCTGCTGTTTTTGTTGATATTGCAATGTTCAGCACCTTCTCTAATGTAAGGTCTTTTTCACCCAGGAGCTTCTTCTGTGTGGTTTCACAGTGCATGCCACACACTAACCTGTTCCTCAATGCATCCAATAGACCAACTCCAAATTGACAATATTCTGATAATTTGCACAATTCAGTACAATATTCAGAAATACTGTCATTTTTGCTCTGATTCCTTTTGTGAAATTTAAATCTTTCAACAAGGACCAGTGATCTGGGGTTTAAATGCTTTTGGAGGGTGTCTACTATTTGCTTGAACATTTTGTCAGCTGGCTTTTCAGGGGTTAACAAGCACCGTAGCAGGCCATATGTTTTTGCTCCTATAATACTAAGTAAGACGCTGGCTATCTTTGCATCCTTAACACCGTTAGCCTCACAATATAACTCCACTTTTTCAATGTAAGTTGCCCAGTCTTCAATGCCACTATCAAATGCTGTAATGGTTCCAAACATCACCAGCTTTGTTATGTTAATTAATTCCCGATCTCCCCTTATTTTCCTTTTTGACTCATGTGTCCTTTTTGCTAGCGCCACTAGCGCACTCCATCTAGATGCGTGTGTGT
This sequence comes from Mobula hypostoma, assembly GCF_963921235.1. Lineage (NCBI taxonomy): Eukaryota > Metazoa > Chordata > Chondrichthyes > Myliobatiformes > Myliobatidae > Mobula > Mobula hypostoma. The sequence goes on along the minus strand of NC_086103.1, from coordinate 113,244,550 downwards.
CTCTCCTTTCTATCTCCCTTCGGGGGCAGGCAGACCCTCAGCCCCTGGGGGTCAGCACCGGCTGTGGTCTCACCTGGACATGCTGAGGCTCCGATTGTGTCGCTTGGTCTTCTGACATTCCCGACCCCAGCTATGCTCCCGCTTCCTTTCAGACTCACGGCTTCTCTCTGCCTCCTTCTCCCACTCCTTGGCTCATTCCTTGCACTCTTTTTCTGAGTGTCGTTATCAATTAAAACACTGCTTTCCGATACAATGTAGGTTCATTAACCTCGTCGCCAATTTATTATGTATGTGGCCTGGATACACAACAATGCTATTAGTAAAAACACTGGAGACAGGAGCTAAGGTTCATGGTTCTTTACTGGCAGAAACCGAACTCAGCACACACGTACAGATCAATCTGCGCCTAATAGTGCATGCAACGACGTGTTACTAAAACATAAAGTAGTCCCTTATTATAAAGTAGGCTATACAGTGCAATGAAGACAAAAGAATTCTCCAAGCAACTCCACAAAAAGTTTCATGGAAAGTGCAAGTCAAGAGATGGATACAAGAAAATTTCATGTCATTGAATGTCCCTTGGAGTACAGTTAAGTCAATCATCAGGAAATGGAAAGAATATCGCACAGCTTAAATCTGCCTAGAGCAGGTCGTCTTCAAAAACTGAGTGACTGTGCAAGAAGCTAAGTAGTGAAGGAGGCCACTAAGAGACCTACGACAAATTTGGAGGAATTACAAGCTTCAGTGGCTGAGATGGGAGAGACTGCGCATACAGCAACTGTTGCCCAGATTCTTCATCAGTCACAGCTTTATGGGAGAGTGGCAAAGAGGAAGCCACTGTTGAAAAAAAAACTCACATGAAATCTCAGGTAAAGTTTGACAGAAGGCATGTGGCAGACTCTGAAGTCAGCTGGAAGAAGGTTCTAAAGTCTGATGAAACCAAAATTAACTTTTTAAAACCAAACACCACACATAATGAAAAACACACCATCCCTACCGTGAAATATGGTGGTGGCCGCATCATGCGGTAGGGATGCTTCACTGCAGCAGGCCCTGAAAGACGTGTAAAGTTAGAGCATAAAATGAATGCAGCAAAATATAGGGAAATCCTGGAGCAAAACCCAATGCAATCTGAAAGAGAATTGCAACTTGGGAGAAGATTTGTTTTCCAGCAAAACAATGACCCCAAGCATAAAGCCCAAGCTACACAGGAATGGCTGAAAAACAAGAAAGATAATGTCCTGGAGTGGCCAAGTCAGAGTCCAGACCTCCATCCAATTGAGAATTTGTGGCTGAACTTGAAAAATGCTGTTCACTCTTGATCCCCATGCAATCTGACAGAGCTTAAGCAGTTTTGTAAAGAAAACTGAGGAAAGATTGCAGTGTCCAGATGTGCAAAGCTGATAGAGAACAATCCACACAGACTCAAGGTTGTAATTGCTGCCAAAGGTGTATCTACTAAATACTGACTTGAAGAGGGTGAATACTTATGCAAACAAATATTTTGTGTTTTATATTTGTAATTAATTTAGATCACTTTGTAGAGATCTGTTTTCACTTTGACATGAAACAGTCTTTTTCTGTTGATCAGTGTCAAAAACAAACAAATTAAATCCACTGTGATTCTATGTTGTCAAACAATAAAATATGAAAACTTCCAAGGGGGTGAATACTTTTTATAGGCACTGTAAAACACAAAATTGAAAGAGTCCAGGCATATTCAGTTCAGCTCAGTGTTCATAATCTGCTGTCCACCCCGGTCCAAAGTTGCCAAAAAAGATGCCACAAGAAACCAGGAACACATCATAACGTGAACTAAACTCCAATCCACAAACCGCACAGACTAAACCATGCCCAAGACCCATGCTCCGACAATCTTCCTTGGCACTTTAATTGGCGAGATCAGCAAGAAGTGGAATCAATCATGAGCTCATGCCCCTTCCTCAGGCTTCTTGGCCTTGAAGCCACATGCCTCACGGAACACTCTCAGAGCCTGCAAAGTGCCAGGTCACAGAATCAGCCTGACAAAGCACTACCAAAGTGTAGATCACAGACTCCAGCAGTAGCAGAACCACATTTGAAAGAAAAAGAAGGCGTAAAAGAAGTGAAAGTAGTTTCAAGAACCATCTGGAGGATGTCACCCTTGACAGTCTTATTTGCTGCCGCCATCTTCTTCAATCTTGGGGTTAGATCTGAAGAAGAGGGATGGAGTGACACTACCTCTCTTTCCCAACTTCCATGTGAATGAGGAGCCACACATATATCCTTTCTAGGAATGCTGAGGATAAGTGCAAATGCCCATTAAGCACAGGAGTCAAGTAGCCAGTAAATTTAGGAATGAGTTAATTAGGAAAAGGATCTGTGCTCTAAGTATGTAGAAACATCACTGTAAGCTCAAATTCACTTAGACTTCTAACAAGATCTGTGAGTTAATTTTGAAAGAGTATGAACAGACAAGGGTTAATCACCTAACAAATGTTTACCTCTATTCAGAATTGATCCAATTTCTGAGCACGTAATGCATAAAAGTGGATTTTAAAATCTGTTAGTTTGCAACCGGTTCCTGAATATGCATCCCATCCTCTGTGACTTGCGAGATTTACAATTGCCATGGTAATAATGCATTAATGTGTTTCTGCACTGTATAGAAACTTTGGATACAGCTCTAGTCTGTGGTGTGACTTTGAGTGTTCATTTGCAGATTCTAGGCTAATTTCATTAAATCCGATAAATTCCATTCCTATGATACTTTCTAGTGGATTTTATATTTTTTGCATACCTACTTGTCTTTTCTGTCCACTAAATTTACTATTTTTCATTTTTACAATTTCACAACTTCATCCTCCAAAACCTTCATAGAAAACATCTCCATAATGGATGGGGTTATTTATTCCCCACTAATTATTAACATTTATTTTCCTATAACCATCCATTCTTTTGGTTTTGCCACTGTTCTTACATCCGTCTCATGAATGGATACCAAAAGCAACAGTGATCTCTGTGAAGTTCTCCTTTCTAATGGTATTCACCTTTTAATCTCACTTTTTGGCTCCCCTCTCTAGAAGCACCCCTTGCACTTTCATGCTTTTCTATCTTGTAGGGACTCGGCCCGAAACGTCGACTATACCTCTTCCTATAGATGCTGTCTGGCCTGCTGCGTTCACCAGCATTTTTTGTGTGTGTTGCTTGAATTTCCAGCATCTGCAGATTTCCTTGTGCTTGCGAAAATAATTTTCTAATATTTTTGCAAGGTTGGAATCACAGCATAGAAATATCATGACAATTGATTTTGTTGTTAATCAGTTTGATGAAATCTATAATGAACTAATTTGTTTCTCAAGAGCAATTTACCCCAGGAAAGCCTTCAAAAGAAAAAAAAGCAGAAAACATTTGTATAAAAGTCTAGAGTTTGCATGTGGAAAGTGTGTGTTTGTTAAAACAGGGGTAAAATAAGTAGATTGGCCGATCAACATGTCCCTGTTATGAGTGAGAAAGTCATCCTCTTGCTCATACGTCCAAAATCTTGTTTATAACAATTCATTGACTTGTTCCTCAACAGCAGTGTTCTCCCAAAAATTTATCTAAATATCTGTAGTTTCCATAAAATCTTAGTGAGCTGGTTTCATTGCTCTCTCATTACTGGTATGCACGTACCTACTGTATACTGTATAGAGACATGTTTATTAAACTCACTTTTTCTCTATTTTTAATTATATCATTAAATTTCTGGTCACTTAGACCAGCCAGTATCCACTGCAATCATAAGTTTATTAATAACCTTGGAAAAGCTTGTTCAAGTAACATAACTGTTTTTTAACAATGTTTATCACTAATGTGAAACTCGGTGTAGTTTTTCTCCGTAATATCTTCCATGTTTTATTCTCTCCTCATTTATTATAAACTGATGAGTCATGCCTCATTTTTGTGACTTAGTTAAAAGAATGTTTCTTCAAAAAAGAATCTGAAACAGAATAGGTTACACAGTAGTAGATTTGTCCCAACTCATAAAAGGAAATACAGAAACATGGATCAACCTCATTTGTTTAGCAATTTTCCCTCAGTATTTTGATTGCTTATGAAGCATGATAGGGACATAAGTTCACCTTGAGTGTAGTGCATATTGGGCAGGCATTTCATAATTTTTAATTTCATACATCTTCCCTAGTTGTTTAAAATCTACATCCAGTGATTTCTAGAAGTGCAGACAGAAGCAATGATTTATCAGTATAATGAGGTTTATTGACATGAAACTAAGAGGATCCATAACTTTGGTTAATATGTGGCTTTACTGTTAAAATGCTGCTCGTTATATATTTCTTTTTAGCAAATTTGGAAATGATGCTCAAAATATCCAAGGTAAAGTGGGGATTTATTCAAATCCATTTATTACTACATTTCTGAAGTAGAAATAGAGAATGCTAGAAATACTCAGTAGGTCAGCCAGCATCTGTGGAGAGAGCCAGAGAATTTTCTCCTAATGCTGCCAGACCTGTTGAGTATTTCTAGCATCCTGTGTTTTTATTTCAGATTTTCAGCATCTGAATTATTTTGCATTTTATTTGCCGAAAATCAATTTGTGTTGCCTCTCTTCAACGTAAGCAACTGACTTGCAGTCTTCCTGCGATGCAGAAAAACCATGGGGATGCAAATTCTAGCTGGTTATAATATAGTGGTGAGCTGAGTTATGCTGATAATCAAGTTTCATTTCTTACTGTAGAAGATATAGATCAGAACGTTGGACCAGCACTTTCTGTACTTGTTTGTTTGTACACTGAAGATCATAAAAGGTAGAGTGGTGATAAGGGAGAGAGAGAGGGAGAGAGAGGGGGAGAGGGAGAGGGAGAGGGAGACGTACAGGTTAGTACATTAATTGAACACATAGGCATAATTGGGCAATGGGGCCTTATTGGGCTGAAAGGGTCTGTTACTGTGCTGTATCTACATAAGTAAATAGGCCATGCACAATCCTGATTTGATGGAGGTGGATGTGAGGAGCACGGAGGAACATCTGGAGAAATTTCTGAAATGCCTGCTTCGCTGCCGCTGCTACTGTGCGATCGAGAATCTCTGGAGGGGAAGGCCCCAAATCCTCGATTTTGTCTATTGCCTGTTGCCGGGGCAGGGTCGAAGCGCGTGGCAGAGATGGTGGTCGGTGCTTGGTGTCGGAGGGCTGGTCGGAGGCTCGAAATTTTTGGACGGACTCGGAGTCGGACTGTGGTCGGGTACTTCCAGGATGCTGCATCGGCAAGTTTGTGGTGCTGGAAGCTCATGGCAGGGAGAGTTTCTCCCTTCAACTGTCTGTGTGAGATGATGGGACTTTGGAGAGACTTTGAGACTGTTTTTTAACCGTGCCTATGGTCTGTTCTGTATCAAATTACGGTGTTGCTTTGCGCTGTTGTAACTATATGTTATAATTATGTGGTCTTTGTCAGTTTTTTTAGTCTTGGTTTGTCTTGTGTTTCTGTGATATCATTCTGGAGGAACAAATTGTATCATCTCTTAATGCATGCATTACTAAATGACAATAAAAGAGGACTGCATGTCCCCATAATCTAAAAAAAATTCTCTTCACTCTGAACTTCTTTGGCAGATTTCACTCTCCTTGAGGTTATAGTCTAGACCTATTCCTAATTCTACAGAATCTATCTCAAAGGTTATTTGGTTTTAATGAAGATTCTTTTAATCCTTTCTACCTCTTTTGCAAAGTCACACATCACAGATTATGCAGATTATCAGATAACTACTTTCAAGATGGATTAATAAATTAAAGTTAGCTCAGAGAACAGCACTATAAATACATTAGGTGCCTTGAAATACCTAGACACTAAAATGAATAAATCCTTATTACAGTTAAAGGGCAAGAACAAGTCATAATCTGGGTGTTTAATATACTATCTATGGATGCTATAGACTTGAGCAGTTTATTAAAGTGCCATGAAAGCAGAACTAGAGGAAATTAGCATGAAATTAACAAGTTCAAAGAATCAGACAATTTTCAGAATCCCACAGTCATCCAGCAAAAGTAATTAATGTTGGCTTTGTTGACTTCTAAAATACATCGAAGTGAATACTGAGAAATTCAGAAATAAAAGATAAAAATGATCATGTAATCTTAGGGGTACAAATCTGCAAATAATAGACATATCCCATGCTCCTGTGATAGATGGTACTCTTCTACATGTAAATCTTGTGAGGAAAATTGCCCACCACGTGATGTAATGGTCATGTGTATTAAACTTTGCATCTGAAATTGCCTTCAGTAATGCACTCATTCAGTAGCATGATGTATTTGGCACATGTAAAAGAGGATGAAATTCCATTCCAAGGGTACTGGATGTCTCTGTTCTGATTGCTTTAAACTGTATGAAAATTTCCCACCCAACTTACATTGTAATTGATAACTGGAATGAAACCTTCCCCTGGAAATTTGTCAAAAAGCAAAAGAAAACCTGCGGATGTTGGAAATCTAAAATAAAAACAGAAAGTCCTGGAGCTACCCAACAGAGCAAAGTGGTTGAACTTAGAGCATGGATCAGTACTTGGAGCTATGATGTTGTGGTCATTACAGAGACTTGGATGGCTCAGGGGGAAGAATGGCAACTTTGAGTGCCAGGGTTTAGATGTTTCAGAAAGGACAGGGAGGGAGGCAAAAGAGGTGGGTGCGTGGCACTGCTGATCAGAGATAGTGTCACGGCTGCAGAAAAGGAGGAAGTCACGGAGGGATTGTCTACTGAATCGCTGTTGGTGGAAGTTAGAAACAGGAAAGGGCCAATAACTGTACTAGGTGTTTTTTATATACTACCCAATAGTAACAGGGACATCAAGGAGTGGATAGAGAGACAGATTCTGGAACGGTGCAAAAATAACAGAGTTGTCGTGATGGGAGATTTCAATTTCCCCATTATTGATTGGTATATCCCTAGAGCAAGGGGTTTAGATGGGGTAGAGTTTGTTAGGTGTGTTCCTGACACAATATGTAGATAAGGTTTCAAGAGGAGCAGCTGAACTTGATCTGGTATTGGGAAATGAACCTGGTCAGGTGTCAGATCTCTCAGTGGGACAGCATTTTGGAAATAGTGATCACAATTCTGTTTCTTTTACCATAGCATTGGAGAGGATTAGAAACAGGTAAGTTAAGAAAGTGTTTAATTGGAGTAATGGGAAATATGAACCTATCAGACAGGAACTTGGAAGCATGAATTGGGAACAGATGTTCTCAGGGAAATGTACGGCAGAAATGCGGCAAATGTTCCGGGGATATTTGCGTGGGCTTCTGCACAGGTACGTTCCAATGAGACGGGAAGGATGGTAGGGTACAGGAACCATGGTGTACAAAGGCTGTTGTAAATCTAGTCAAGAAGAAAAGAAGAGCTTACGAAAGGTTCAAAAAACTAGTTAGTGATAGAGATCTAGAAAATTATAAGGCTAATAGGAAGGAGCTTAAGAATGAAATTAGGAGAGCCATAACGGGCCATGAGAAGGCCTTAGCAAGCAGGATTAAGAAAAACCCAAGGCATTCTGCAAGTATGTAAAAAGCAAGAGGATAGGATGTGAGAGAATAGGACCAATCAAGTGTGACAATGGAAAAGTGTGTATGGAACCAGAAGAGGTAGCAGAGGTATTCACTATGGAAAAGGACCTTGGCGATTGTAGGGATGACTTACAGTGGACTGAAAAGCTTGAGCATGTAGATATCAAGAAAGAAGATGTGCTGGAGTTTTTGGAAAACATCAGGTTGGATAAGTCTCTGGACCGGATGAGATATACCCCAGGGTACTGTGGTAGATGAGGGAGGAGATTGCTGAGCCTTTGGCAATGATCTTTGCATCATCAGTGGCGACAGGAGAGGTTCTGGAGGATTGAAGGGTTGCAGATGTTGTTCCCTTATTCAAGAAAAGGAGTAGAGATAGCTCAGGAAATTATAGACCAGTGAATCTTACTTCAGTGGTTGGTAAGTTGATGGAGAAGATCCTGAGAGGCAGGATTTACAAACATTTGGAGAGGCATAATATGATTAGGAATAGTCAACATAGCTTTGTCAAAGATACGTCGTGCCTTATGAGCCTGATAGACTTTTTTTGAGGATGTGACTAAACACATTGGTGAAGGTAGAGCAGTAGATGTAGTGTATATGGATTTTAACAAGGCATTTGATAAGGTACCCCATGCAAGACTTATTGAGAAAGTAAGGAGGCATGCAATCCAAGTGGACCTTGCTTTGTGGATCCAGAACTGGCTTGCCCACAAAAGGCAAAGGGCGGTTGCAGGCGGGTCATATTCTGCATGGAGATCGGTGACCAGTGGTGTGCCTTGGAGATATGTTCTGGGACCCCTCCTCTTCGTGCTTTTCATAAATAACCTGGATGAGGAAGTGGAGCGATGGGTTAGCAAATTTGCTGATGACACAAAGGTTGGGGGTGTTGTGGATAGTGTGGAGGGCTGTCAGAGTTTACAGCGGGACATTGATAGGGTACAAAACTGGGCTGAGAAGCGGCAGATGGAATTCAACCCAGATAAGTGTGAGGTAATTCATTTTGGTCCGTCAAATATGATGGCAGGATATAGTATTAATGGTAAGACTCTTGGCAGAGTGGAGGATCAGAGGGATCTTGGAGTCTGAGTCTATAGGACACTCAAAGTTGCTATGCAGGTTGACTCTGTGGTTAAGAAGGCATATGGTGCATTGGCCTTCATCAACCGTGGGATTGAGTTCAAGAGCTGAGAGGCAATGTTACAGCTATATAGGATCCTGATCAGAACTGTACTCAGTTCTGGTCACCTCACTACATGAAGGAGGTGGAAACTATAGAAAGGGTGCAGAGGAGATTTAGAAGGATATTGCCTGGATTGGGGAGAATACCTATGCAGAATAGGTTGAGTGAACTTGGCCTTTTCTCTTTGGAGTGATAGTGGATGAGAGATGACCTGATGGAGATGTATACGATGATGAGAGGCATTGATTGTGTGGATAGTCGGAGGCTTTTTCCCAGGGTTGAAATGACTAACACGAGAGGGCACAATTTTAAGGTGCTTGGAAGTAGGTACAGAGGAGATGTCAGGGGTAAGTTTTTTACGCAGAGAGTGGTGAGTACGTGGAATGGGCTGCCAGCGACATTGGTGGAGGCAGATACGATAGGGTCTTTTAAGAGACTCCTGGATATCTACGTGGAGCTCTGAAAAATAGAGGGATATGGGTAACTTTATGTAATTTCTAAAGTAAGGACATGTTCAGCACAGCATTGTGGGCCAAAGAGCCTGTATTGTGCTGTAGGTTTTCTATGTTTCTAGGTCAGTCAGCATTGGTAAAGGAGAAATTATTGATAGGTCATTGACATGAAAAGGTAATTTTTTTTTCTCTCTACAGCTAATGTCTGACCTGCTGAGGATCTCCAAAGTTTTCTTATTTATCTGAAATTTATGTCTGTCAAGCCAACTGTTCTTACAGAACTTTTGCTTAGTTTGGAAGTATAGTAATGTCAGACAGATTGGCTAATTGTTTTCCAAAGAAACTGTGGAAATTCTTCATTTAGATCTAATCCAAATGCACATTTGTTTACAACTGCATCTGCAGACATTCTCGTAATTATGTTTACACCTCTGTTCCAATGCTATCCCAAAGTAAAAAGAAAATACTGACAGTGGAAATAAGGCAAAATTACAAAAATGTTGGTCAAATCAATAAAACTAATATATAGAGTCCAATTGCACAGATACTGCTATTGATGCCTCCCTTTAATTTTGAGTACCTGAAGAATTTACCTGAGTAGATAATTGCAGAGGAGCACTTTTTCATTCATTTTATCTGGCCCTTGCACACAATTTTAAAATTCAACATGATTACCAAAAGCACTTTGATGTGCATTACTTTAAATAAAACATTTCTCTTGAGATAGTTGTTGCTGAAAACTCTGGCAATTATTGCTCACAACTGTTTCACATAAGAAGCTTCAGGAGTCTGAATGGTAGGAATGATGGAACAGGGTCCCATGATTCTCCCTAAGCAACAGTGAAAACTCATTGCATCTCCAAGTGAGATCACTTTAGAACTAAGAGGAAGTGGTAGTTGTTTCATGCATTTCATTATGGTGGATGTTGGTGCTTATGTTTCTGCTATGACAGAAACCTTAGCAATTTGATTCACTGAAGATGCAGTGGTAGTTCAGGAGATCTCAGTTTCAAAAGGGGTCAAGGAGGTGGAACTTCTACTCAGAAGTATTCCAGTTCTGCTGTATTTTGCCTGCTCTAACATTCATTAATGTCATGGCTGACATTTCACCTCAGTGACTATTTCTTGTACTAACTTTGCTTCATTTAATATTTAAAGATCTTCTAATCCCTATCATGAATATAGTCGGCAACTTATCCCCTACTACCACCTTGGAGAAAGAATTCAGCCTCCTCTGGTTAAAGAAATTTCTCTGCATCTTTGCCCTCACTATAAGACTTTGTTCCAGACATCCCAGCCAGGGCAATCATAGGCCTTGCATTTATGTTGTTAAGCTCCATAAGATCTACATTATGTTTCATTGAGATCAGCCCTCGTTCTTCTCAAACTATAAATCTACTCTGCTTAATTTCAATTTACACGACCCCACCTCAGGAATCAATCTGGTAAATCTTTGTTTGCACTTCCTCTGTTCATTTAACAGGGAGGCCCAATCTATGTGCAATATTCTAGATGCAGCCTCCCTGGGGCCTTTTTTTAATTATAGAAAGACGTCTCACTTTAATGGGCTGAACAGTTAAGCTATGGAACAGAAAGGCTCAAAATATAGAGTAACAAACCAGCACCGAATCTCATCAGCAAAAGACTAGGAAAAGGTGCCCATATTCGTGAACTGATATTTTTTTTTGAAATCTCTTCTTGAAATAGTAATTTCATTACTTAGCCTAATAGGTTAGATTTACCACAGTACATAATTATCTATTTAAATGTTTATTTTGCTTTTATATCATCTCAATGTGTACTTAAGAATGTATAAATAATTGTAGTTTTACACATATAAAAAAATGGAAAAGGTTATATGTGTGAAAAAAGTACATGATAATTGTGAACTCCTTATCCAAATAAAAATAAAATTAAAAAAAAAAGAAATAGCTGCACGAGACAAGTTTAAATGCTGAGGGTTTGGAAACACACTACATTTTTGGTGTGTGTTGTACATATTCTTTTCCTTCACATTGCTTATTTTCTGATATTCAAATAAAATTTTAATTAGTGGAGGTTTTTTTTCAGTTATTTGCCTAACACAATGTTATGCTGTTAATTCTGTTTACACAAGAAGTTATCCCAGATAGTTAAGGGCATTCTTCAGCCTAGTTTTATTGACTCTTTCATGTTGTACATAAAGGGAGTTCATGGTGTTCCACTCAAAAATGTTGAGGTACTGGATTATTGGATTTGGCATTTTAAATCAAACTCTGGCATTTAATGAAGAGAATTTCATCTGAACATTCAGTATAACAAGACAAAAGCCCTCTTCTTTTGGACTGTTTTTATGATTTAATTACACCAAGTGCACAGATGAAATTTTTTTCTATGGTTAGGCATGTTGAGTATTGCCATGATTTTGTTGGTTCAACATGTAATTAGTGCTTACTATAAAATGGAGAAAAAAATTGATACGAACATGAGAAAATCTGCAGATGCTGGAAATCCAAGCAACATACACAAAATGTTGGAGGAACTCAGCAAATCAGACATCATCTATGGAAATGAGTAAGCAGTCGACATTTTGGGCCAAGACCCTTCATCAGGACTGGAGAAACAGATGAGAAGTCAGAGCAAGAAGATGGGGGAGGGGTAGAAGAAATACAAGGTGGTAGGTGATAGGTGAAACTGGGAGGGGGAGGGATGAGGAGCTGGGAAGTTAATTGGTGAAAGAAATAAAGGGCTGGAGGAGAGGAAATCCAGGGTAGAAGACCATGGAAGAAAGAGAAGGGAAGGACCACCAAAGGGAGGTGATGGGCAGGTGAGGAGATAAGGTGAGAGAGGGTAATGGGAATGGGGAAGTGGTGAAAGGGGGCAATTACCGGAAATTTGAGAAATTGATGTTCCCCCCCCCCCATTCATGTTTCCCTCTCTCACCTGGTGAAGGCTCTTGGCACGAAACATCAACTGTTTACTCTTTTCCATAGACACTGCCTGACCCGTTGAGTTCTCCAGCATTTTGTTTGTGTTCCCAAGAAATTGAGAAACATTGAAACACAGAAAACCTACAGCACAATACAGGTCCTTAGGCCCACAATGCTGTGCTGGACATGTCCTTACCTTAGAAATTACCTAGGGTTACCCATAGCCCTCTATTTTTCTAAGCTCCATGTACCTATCCAAAAGTCTCTTAAAAGTCCCTATCGTATCCACCTCCACCATCGTTGCCAGCAGCCCATTCCACGCACTCACCACTCTCTGCGTAAAAAGCTTACCCCTGATATCTCCTCTGCACTTACTTCCAAGCATCCTAAAACTGTGCCCTCTCGTGCTAGCCATTTCAGCCCTGGGAAAAAGCCTCTGGCTATCAACACGATCAATGCCTCTCATCATCTTATACACTTCTATCAGGTCACCTCTCATCCTCTGTCGCTCCAAGGAGAAAAGGCCAAGTTCACTCAAACTATTCTCAGAAGGCATGCTCCCCAATCCAGGCAACATCCTTGTAAATCTCCTCTGCACCCTTTCTATGGTTTCCACATCCTTCCTCTAGTGAGGCAACCAGAACTGAGCACGGTACTCCAAGTGGGGTCTGACCAGGGTCCTATATAGCTGTAACATTACCTCTCAGCTCCTAAACTCAATCCCATGCTTGATGAAGGCCAATGCACCGTATGCTTTCTTAATTACAGAGTCAACCTGCGCAGCAGCTTTGAGGATCCTTTGGACTCAAACCCCAAGATCCCTCTGATCCTCCACACTGCCAAGAGTCTTATCATTAATACTATATTCTGCCATCATATTTGACCTACCAAAATGAACTACCCCACACTTACCTGGATTGTATTCCACCTGCCGCTTCTCAGCCCAGTTTTGCATCCTATCAATGTCCTGCTGTAAACTCTGACAGCCCTTTACACTATCCACGACACTCCCAACCTTTGTGTCACCAGCAAATTTACTAACTCATCCCTCCATTTCCTCATCCAGGTCATTTATAAAAATCACAAAGAGTAGGGGTCCCAGAACAGATCCCTGAGGCACACCACTGGTCACCGACCTCCATGCAGAATATGACCCGCCTACAACCACTCTTTGCCTTCTGTGGGCAAGCCGGTTCTGGATCCATAAAGAAACATCCCCTTGGATCCTATGCCTCCGTACTTACTCAATATAAAAAATTTGATAAAATCTTTTCTGGGGAATAACCATATTACACACAATTGCCTATAAATTAGATTCCACCCATTCACCCAATTCACCCAAATTAGATTTCATCAGTGGTTTAAGAAAAAAAAATTAGCTTTATCCCATTTTCAAAGCAATTGAAGCCCATAAGCATATTCGGACAGCAGCTGACAAGGAAGTGAGAGAGAAAGGGAAATGTGAGGAGGGAAGGGTCTGATCGTGAGGAGGGAAATCAAGGAGGAAGGGACTGAAAAGTGCAGATTTAATATGCATAGTGTGCTCAAATATACATATACCACTAGAAAACTCTTCAGAAGTATGTGGAATACTTGACTGGGGCAATCTGAAGGTACGGCAGCTACCAAGTAATGTCTGCAGGGAGTTGTGTATGGGTTGTCCAAGTCCTACGGGTCATTGTGCCTGGAAGTCAACAACTGAGACCTGCTGATCATCTCCAGGTCACCTATTATCAATGAGGCCTGAAAATTCAGGCTCCACATTCACCCCTCAGCATTGCCAAAAAGGCATGAGGTAAGAACTCAGTTAGGTAGAAGTTGTCAGGATGGCAAGAGACATAATATGGGTTGAAATGAACTCAGAGACCCACTCTTAGACTTCTCTGTTCTGTATTTAGTTAAACTTTTCTGAAAAGTGTTTATGCAGCATAATTTGAGTTTAGGGTAGCCTAGGTCAAAGCTGACTGACCTGAGGATGCCATCACAAATTTAAAAATGAACCATCTCCTATTCCAGGCTTGGGTCTTGGATCCCTGCTTTGTTACCCATCAGTGTTCTTCCTGTCAGGAAGCACTTGTTCTCTTTGCCAACTATGTAGTTAGATATCTGCTTAATACTTGAAAAGCTGGCACCTCAGCAGGAAATTTCTGAGTCTTTGACTCCCTATTCTTCCATCTATGCTGCATCAAGTCGCAAGTCCACTTACTAAAAAGTGGATGGAAGTGAAAGTGAGTTCTCCATTTCACCTGCATAAGGGATTGACAAATTGTAAGGCCAGGGATGAAGTGAGGAAAGACATTGTGCATTGTAATGCTGTTGAAATGTTCAACTTTTCTCAATTATTTTAAATAATACTATTTGCAGTCTACAAAATTGGATTGCATCTAGAATGCATAAAATGTGTAAGGGTGCTTTAAATTAAACTCAGTTTAACAGGGATTGAGAAGAAGACTTTATCTCTTCCTGCAAAATTAATAAAACAAAACACATTGAATAGAACAGTTACTCTGAAATTCAAGATTGCAAATACCATAAATTATTCTTCATTCACATGATCTGAGGGATATCTTATCAATGGAAGGTTGACTACCTGTAAAAACTGATAATAAAGGAAAAGCTTTGCTAGATATGTCGGTCCTTCACCAGAATTCCTGACAAAATTTCTTTACCAAATAAAGGCAGGATCACAGATTTGTAAAATTCACCTTCTAAATTAGCTCTATTCACTACCTAATAGCATGCGCTTGAGACTTCTGCTTCTTTCTGTTGAAGGCATGGAATATAAGAACTGTGATTTCATTTTACAATTTTATATTTCATTGGTAAGGCCACACCTGATGTACTGTGTGCCTGACTGGAGAAAGGATATGAGTGAATTGCAGAAGGTGCAGAGGATAATCACTAGGATGTTGCCAGGATTGGGGGCATTACATTTTCAAGGAGAGATTTGGATAGGATGGGTTTGTTTCTCTGGGATGGAGGGACCTGATGGAGGTATATAAAATTATGAGGGGAACAGATAGGGTAAATATTAAAAATCTCTTTCTTATAGTGGTCATAACGTAACCAAGTGAGCATAGATTTAAGGTGAGAGGTAAACAGTTTTAAGGGATTCTGAGTGAGAGGTTTTCACACACAATACAAGAATCGCCAAAGCATAGAAGTGAACTGACTTAATGTGGGTAACTGGGTCAGTGTAGATAGGTACAATGGGTGGCATGGCCACAATAGACCAAGGACCTATTTCTGTGCTGTATGCCTTTAGGAATGGACTATAACCTCGTACAATTTAAAAGCAGGTATTGTTGCTGCTGAGGTTACCTGATTCTTCCCAGAGCAATATCCTTCTGGCAGGGGCCAAAATTAGCAATGGGTATAATCCTTGGCACTGTGGCAATGGGCCTTGGTCTCTCCCAATACTTTTAACACAAAAGCAATATCTCAGCACAGGTTTAAATTATAGATATGGACAAATGCCCATTTTCACCTCCATGGTACATAAAGCAAACTGATAATGAGGGAGAAATATTGCAAGCCATATCAATTCTGCATCCGAACATCCTTCTGAACAATTTAAAAAATCCAACAGCTCATAAAACTGAAGGTTTCTATCTTCTACTTTCCTATCTACCTAATTGTGATGAATGGCATGATTCATACGTGAGTTCATGACTGCATTTATCCTATCTGAAGTTAGGCAGTTCAGCAGGTAGAATATTATAACTTCTGCAAATACACTAATTTCAAATGGCCCTTTCAAACTTTGTGCTGCTGCTATATCCTTTACAAATGATACTTGATTTTCCTGAGCTTCAGCCTGTGTTGATTGTCCTCCATAAAAGTGGCTTGCAGATGTTCATAAGTGGCATTGCAAATCTTGAGATAGTCTAACTGACGGTAAGGTCTGAAAATATGTTTTAATATGATCACTCACAGAAACATTCATAGGCAAGTGCAGTGGGAGATTTGCCCAGGAATCCAGTAAAATGAATGTTTTTGAGGAAATTTGCATGCCAGGGATTTGGCCTGCTCAAACTCTCAAAAATCTCCGAAAATTTCAGCTTTGTTTCCTTAAATCTAACAGCATAATCATAACTGTTAAATAAGAGTTACTTTACGGCTGGAAATCTATTGGATAGAAATTGTGCTTTTGGCATGAGCAAGTTAATGCTTTGTTTTAAACTGGAGTTTCATTCGCAGTAATCTTATAGTAAAATGTTGTTTTGGATTTTCAGGATATGGGTTGTGTACAGGATTCTTTGTCATTGAGGTAAAAGGTTAGTCGTGATCTTATGAAATGGTGAAATTGATGGATTGAAAGGCCTCATGCTGTGAGAAACTTGAAGCAGACATAGACTTTGACACTACCTATTGGTGGCATGCACTAATCAGCCGCTCATTCCAACTCTGAAGGAGCCCCTGAGAGCTTAGATTGAATTTGGTCATTGAGTTTCACTTACCAAAGGTCCATGCTGTAGATATCTGTGGAAACAGAGATCAAGAGAGTTGTCAATGATCAGCTAATCCACTTTCCAACATCTTCGATTATGATTTTTCTTGTTCCACCCTGTCTGCATATTTACTGCATAATAGATAATAGACAATAGGTGCAGGAGTAGGCCATTCGGCCCTTTGAGCCAGCACCGCCATTCACTGTGATCATGGCTGATCATCCACAATCAGTATCCAGTTCCTGCCTTATCCCCACAACCTTTGATTCCACCATCCTTAAGAGCTCTATCCATCTCTTTCTTGAAAGCATCCAGAGACTTGGCCTCCACTGCCTTCTGGGGCAGAACATTCCACATATCCACCACACTCTGGGTAAAAATGTTTTTCCTCAAATCCGTTCTAAATGGCCTACCCCTTATTCTTAATCTGTGCCCTCTGGTTCTGGATTCACCCATCAGCGGGAACATGCTTCTTGCCTCCAGCGTGTCCAATCCCTTAATAATCTTACATGTTTTAATTAGATCCCCCCTCATCCTTCTAAATTCCAGTGTATACAAGCCCAGACGGTCCAATCTTTCAACATATGACAGTCCCACCACCCCAGGAATTAACCTTGTGAAACTACACTGCACTCCTTCAATAGCAAGAATGTCCTTCCTCAAATTTGGAGACCAAAACTGCACACAATACTCCAGGTGTGGTGTCACCAGGGCCTTGTACAGCTGCAGAAGGACCTCTTTGCTCCTATACTCAATTCCCCTTGTTATGAAGGCCAGCATGCCATTAGCTTTCTTCACTGCCTGCTGTATCTGCATGATTGCTTTCAGTGAATGATGTACAAGAACACCTAGATCTCATTGTACTTCCCCTTTTCCTAACTTGACTCCATTTAGATAATAATCTGCCTTCCTGTTCTTACCACCAAAGTGGATAACCTCACATTTATCCACATTAAACTGCATCTACCATGCATCCGCTCACTCACCCAGCCTGTCCAAGTCACCCTGCATTTTAGTAACATCCTCCTCACAGTTCACACTGCCACCCAGTTTTGTGTCATCTGCAAATTTGCTAATGTTACTTTTAATTCCCTTCATCTAAATCATTAATGTTTATTGCAAATAGCTGCAGTCCCAGCACTGAACCCTGCGGTACCCCGCTGGTCACTGCCTGCCATTCCGAAAGGGACCCGTTAATCGCTACTCTTTGTTTCCTGTCAGCCAGCCAATTTTCAATCAAGGTCAGTACTCTGCCCCCATTACCATGTGCCCTAATTTTGCCCACTAATCTCCTATGTGGGACTTTATCAAAGGCTTTCTGAAAGTCCAGGTACACTACATCCACTGGCTCTCCCTTGTCCATTTTCATAGTTACATCCTCAAAAAATTCCAGAAAATTCATCAAGCACGATTTCCCCTTGGTAAATTCATGCTGACTCAGACCGATCCTGTTACTGCTATCCAAATGTGTCGTAATTTCATCCTTTAT